>NW_027478027.1:0-37986 GCF_051020955.1 Megalopta genalis
CACGATTTCGATTGAAATTCGTGCGAAATAGCGACTTTAACCAAACGATTTAGCTTCAAATTCATGCGAAATGAACAATTTAGCTTCACATTCATGCGAAATACACGAATCAGCTTCAAATTCACGCGAAACATACGATTTAGCTTCAATAGCATGCGAAACACACGATTTCGATCCAAATTCGTGCGAAATAGCGATTTTAAACAAACGATTTGGCTTCAAATTCATGCGATATGAACAATTTAACTTCAGATTCATGAGAAATACACGAATTAGCTTCAAATTCAAACGAAACAAACGATTTAACTTCAATATCATGCGAAACACACGATTTCGATCCAAATTCGTGCGAAATAGCGATTTTAAACAAACGATTTGGCTTCAAATTCATGCGATATGAACAATTTAACTTCAGATTCATGAGAAATACACGAATTAGCTTCAAATTCACACGAAACAAACGATTTAACTTCAATATCATGCGAAACACACGATTTCGATTCAAATTCGTGCAAAATAACGATTTTAATCAAACGATTTAGCTTCAAATTTATGCGAAATGAACAATTTAGCTTCACATTCATGCGAACTACACGGATTAGCTTTAAATTCAGGCGAAACATACGATTTAGCTTCAATATCATGCGAAACACACGATTTCGATTCAAATTCGTGCAAAATAGCGATTGTAAACAAACGATTTGGTTTCAAATTCAGGCGAAATGAACAATTTAGCTTCAGATTCATGCGAACTACACGGATTAGGTTCAAATCAACGCGAAACATACGATTTATCGTCAATATCATGCGAAACACGATTTCGATTGAAATTCGTGCGAAATAGCGACTTTAACCAAACGATTTAGCTTCAAATTCATGCGAAATGAACAATTTAGCTTCAGATTCATGCGAAATACACGAATCAGTTTCAAATTCACGCGAAACATACGATTTAGCTTCAATATCATGCGAAAGACACGATTTCGATCCAAATTCGTGCGAAATAGCGATTTTAAACAAACGATTTGGCTTCAAATTCATGCGATATGAACAATTTAACTTCAGATTCATGAGTAATACACGAATTAGCTTCAAATTCAAACGAAACAAACGATTTAACTTCAATATCATGCGAAACACACGATTTCGATCCAAATTCGTGCGAAATAGCGATTTTAAACAAACGATTTGGCTACAAATTCATGGGATATGAACAATTTAAATTCAGATTCATGAGAAATACACGAATTAGCTTCAAATTCAAACGAAACAAACGATTTAACTTCAATATCATGCGAAACACACGATTTCGATCCAAATTCGTGCGAAATAGAGATTTTAAACAAACGATTTGGCTTCAAATTCATGCGATATGAACAATTTAACTTCAGATTCATGAGAAATACACGAATTAGCTTCAAATTCACACGAAACAAACGATTTAACTTCAATATCATGCGAAACACACGATTTCGATTCAAATTCGTGCAAAATAACGATTTTAATCAAACGATTTAGCTTCAAATTTATGCGAAATGAACAATTTAGCTTCACATTCATGCGAACTACACGGATTAGCTTTAAATTCAGGCGAAACATACGATTTAGCTTCAATATCATGCGAAACACACGATTTCGATTCAAATTCGTGCAAAATAGCGATTGTAAACAAACGATTTGGTTTCAAATTCAGGCGAAATGAACAATTTAGCTTCAGATTCATGCGAACTACACGGATTAGGTTCAAATCAACGCGAAACATACGATTTATCGTCAATATCATGCGAAACACGATTTCGATTGAAATTCGTGCGAAATAGCGACTTTAACCAAACGATTTAGCTTCAAATTCATGCGAAATGAACAATTTAGCTTCAGATTCATGCGAAATACACGAATCAGTTTCAAATTCACGCGAAACATACGATTTATCTTCAATATCATGCGATATACACGATTTCGCTTCAAATTCGTGCGAAATAGCGATTTTAAACAAACGATTTAGCTTCAAATTCATGCGATATGAACAATTTAAATTCACATTCATGCGAACTACACGGATTAGCTTGAAATTCAAGCGAAACATACGATTTATCGTCAATATCATGCGAAACACACGATTCCGATTGACATTCGTGCGAAATAGCGACTTTAACCAAACGATTTAGCTTCAAATTCATGCGAAATGAACAATTTAGCTTCAGATTCATGCGAAATACACGAATCAGCTTCAAATTCACGCGAAACATACGATTTAGCTTCAATATCATGCGAAACACACGATTTCGATCCAAATTCGTGCGAAATAGCGATTTTAAACAAACGATTTGGCTTCAAATTCATGCGATATGAACAATTTAACTTCAGATTCATGAGAAATACACGAATTAGCTTCAAATTCACACGAAACAAACGATTTAACTTCAATATCATGCGAAACACACGATTTCGATTCAAATTCGTGCAAAATAACGATTTTAATCAAACGATTTAGCTTCAAATTTATGCGAAATGAACAATTTAGCTACACATTCATGCGAACTACACGGATTAGCTTTAAATTCATGCGAAACATACGATTTAGCTTCAATATCATGCGAAACACACGATTTCGATTCAAATTCGTGCAAAATAGCGATTGTAAACAAACGATTTGTTTTCAAATTCAGGCGAAATGAACAATTTAGCTCCAGATTCATGCGAACTACACGGATTAGGTTCAAATCAACGCGAAACATACGATTTATCGTCAATATCATGCAAAACACACTATTTCGAATCAAATTCGTGCAAAATAGCGATTTTAAACAAACGATTTAGCTTCAAATTCATGCGAAATGAACAATTTAGCTTCAGATTCATGCGAAATACACGAATCAGCTTCAAATTCACGCGAAACATACGATTTAGCTTCAATATCATGCGAAACACACGATTTCGATTGAAATTCGTGCGAAATAGCGACTTTAACCAATCGATTTAGCTTCAAATTCATGCGAAATGAACAATTTAGCTTCAGATTCATGCGAAATACACGAATCAGCTTCAAATTCACGCGAAACATACGATTTAGCTTCAATATCATGCGAAACACACGATCTCGATCCAAATTCGTGCGAAATAGCGATTTTAAACAAACGATTTGGCTTCAAATTCATGCGATATGAACAATTTAACTTCAGATTCATGAGAAATACACGAATTAGCTTCAAATTCACACGAAACAAACGAATTAACTTCATTATCATGCGAAACACACGATGTCGATTCAAATTCGTGCAAAATATCGATTTTAAACAAACGATTTAGCTTCAAATTTATGCGAAATGAACAATTTAGCTTCACATTCATGCGAACTACACGAATCAGCTTCAAATTCACGCGAAACATACGATTTAGCTTCAATATCATGCGAAACACACGATTTCGATCCAAATTCGTGCGAAATAGCGATTTTAAACAAACGATTTGGTTTCAAATTCATGCGATATGAACAATTTAAATTCACATTCATGCGAACTACACGGATTAGCTTGAAATTCAAGCGAAACATACGATTTATCGTCAATATCATGCGAAACACACGATTTCGATTGACATTCGTGCGAAATAGCTACTTTAACCAAACGATTTAGCTGCAAATTCATGCGAAATGAACAATTTAGCTTCAGATTCATGCGAAATACACGAATCAGCTTCAAATTCACGCGAAACATACGATTTAGCTTCAATATCATGCGAAACACACGATTTCGATCCAAATTCGTGCGAAATAGCGATTTTAAACAAACGATTTGGCTTCAAATTCATGCGATATGAACAATTTAACTTCAGATTCATGAGAAATACACGAATTAGCTTCAAATTCAAACGAAACAAACGATTTAACTTCAATATCATGCGAAACACACGATTTCGATCCAAATTCGTGCGAAATAGCGATTTTAAACAAACGATTTGGCTTCAAATTCATGCGATATGAACAATTTAACTTCAGATTCATGAGAAATACACGAATTAGCTTCAAATTCACACGAAACAAACGATTTAACTTCAATATCATGCGAAACACACGATTTCGATTCAAATTCGTGCAAAATAACGATTTTAATCAAACGATTTAGCTTCAAATTTATGCGAAATGAACAATTTAGCTTCACATTCATGCGAACTACACGGATTAGCTTTAAATTCACGCGAAACATACGATTTAGCTTCAATATCATGCGAAACACACGATTTCGATTCAAATTCGTGCAAAATAGCGATTGTAAACAAACGATTTGGTTTCAAATTCAGGCGAAATGAACAATTTAGCTTCAGATTCATGCGAACTACACGGATTAGGTTCAAATCAACGCGAAACATACGATTTATCGTCAATATCATGCGAAACACGATTTCGATTGAAATTCGTGCGAAATAGCGACTTTAACCAAACGATTTAGCTTCAAATTCATGCGAAATGAACAATTTAGCTTCAGATTCATGCGAAATACAAGAATCAGTTTCAAATTCACCTGAAACATACGATTTAGCTTCAATATCATGCGAAACACACGATTTCGATCCAAATTCGTGCGAAATAGCGATTTTAAACAAACGATTTAGCTTCAAATTTATGCGAAATGAACAATTTAGTTTCACATTCATGCGAACTATACGGATTAGCTTTAAATTCACGCGAAACATACGATTTAGCTTCAATATGATGCGAAACACACGATTTCGATTCAAATTCGTGCAAAATAGCGATTGTAAACAAACGATTTGGTTTCAAATTCAGGCGAAATGAACAATTTAGCTTCAGACTCATGCGAACTACACGGATTAGGTTCAAATCAACGCGAAACATACGATTTATCGTCAATATCATGCGAAACACACGATTTCGATTGAAATTCGTGCGAAATAGGGACTTTAACCAAACGATTTAGCTTCAAATTCATGCGAAATGAACAATTTAGCTTCAGATTCATGCGAACTACACGGATTAGCTTTAAATTCAAGCGAAACATACGATTTATCGTCAATATCATGCGAAACACACGATTTCGATTCAAATTCGTGCAAAATAGCGATTTTAAACAAACGATTTAGCTTCAAATTCATGCGAAATGAACAATTTAGCTTCAGATTCATGCGAACTACACGGATTAGCTTTAAATTCAAGCGAAACATACGATTTATCGTCAATATCATGCGAAACACACGATTTCGAATCAAATTCGTGCAAAATAGCGGTTTTAAACAAACGATTTATCTTCAAATTCATGCGAAATGAACAATTTAGCTTCAGATTCATGCGAACTACACGGATTAGCTTTAAGTTCACGCGAAACATACGATTTAGCTTCGATATCATGCGAAACACACGATTTCGATTCAAACTCGTGCAAAATAGCGATTGTAAACAAACGATTTGGTTTCAAATTCAGGCGAAATGAACAATTTAGCTTCAGATTCATGCGGACTACACGTATTAGGTTCAAATCAACGCGAAACATACGATTTATCGTCAATATCATGCGAAACACACGATTTCGATTGAAATTCGTGCGAAATAGCGACTTTAACCAAACGATTTAGCTTCAAATTCATGCGAAATGAACAATTTAGCTTCAGATTCATGCGAAATACACGAATCAGCTTCAAATTCACGCGAAACATACGATTTAGCTTCAATATCATGCGAAACACACGATTTCGATCCTAATTCGTGCGAAATAGCGATTTTAAACAAACGATTTGGCTTCAAATTCATGCGATATGAACAATTTTACTTCAGATTCATGAGAAATACACGAATTAGCTTCAAATTCACACGAAACAAACGATTTAACTTCAATATCATGCGAAACACACGATTTCGATTCAATTTCCTGCAAAATAACGATTTTAAACAAACGATTTAGCTTCAAATTTATGCGAAATGAACAATTTAGCTTCAGATTCATGCGAAATACACGAATCAGCTTCAAATTCACGCGAAACATACGATTTAGATTCAATATCATGCAAAACACACGATTTCGAATCAAATTCGTGCAAAATAGCGATTTTAAACAAACGATTTAGCTTCAAATTCATGCGAAATGAACAATTTAGCTTCAGATTCATGCGAACTACACGGATTAGCTTTAAATTCAAGCGAAACATACGATTTATCGTCAATATCATGCGAAACACACGATTTCGATTGAAATTCGTGCGAAATAGCGACTTTAACCAAACGATTTAGCTTCAAATTCATGCGAAATGAACAATTTAGCTTCAGATTCATGCGAACTACACGGATTAGCTTTAAGTTCACGCGAAACATACGATTTAGCTTCAATATCATGAGAACACACGATTTCGATTCAAACTCGTGCAAAATAGCGATTGTAAACAAACGATTTGGTTTCAAATTCAGGCGAAATGAACAATTTAGCTTCACATTCATGCGGACTACACGGATTAGGTTCAAATCAACGCGAAACATACGATTTATCGTCAATATCATGCGAAACACAGGATTTCGATTGAAATTGGTGCGAAATAGCGACTTTAACCAAACGATTTAGCTTCAAATTCATGCGAAATGAACAATTTAGCTTCAGATTCATGCGAAATACACGAATCAGTTTCAAATTCACCTGAAACATACGATTTAGCTTCAATATCATGCGAAACACACGATTTCGATCCAAATTCGTGCGAAATAGCGATTTTAAACAAACGATTTAGCTTCAAATTTATGCGAAATGAACAATTTAGTTTCACATTCATGCGAACTATACGGATTAGCTTTAAATTCACGCGAAACATACGATTTAGCTTCAATATGATGCGAAACACACGATTTCGATTCAATTTCGTGCAAAATAACGATTTTAAACAAACGATTTAGCTTCAAATTTATGCGAAATGAACAATTTAGCTTCAGATTCATGCGAAATACACGAATCAGCTTCAAATTCTCGCGAAACATACGATTTAGATTCAATATCATGCAAAACACACTATTTCGAATCAAATTCGTGCAAAATAGCGATTTTAAACAAACGATTTGGTTTCAAATTCAGGCGAAATGAACAATTTAGCTTCAGATTCATGCGAACTACACGGATTAGGTTCAAATCAACGCGAAACATACGATTTATCGTCAATATCATGCGAAACACGATTTCGATTGAAATTCGTGCGAAATAGCGACTTTAACCAAACGATTTAGCTTCAAATTCATGCGAAATGAACAATTTAGCTTCAGATTCATGCGAAATACAAGAATCAGTTTCAAATTCACCTGAAACATACGATTTAGCTTCAATATCATGCGAAACACACGATTTCGATCCAAATTCGTGCGAAATAGCGATTTTAAACAAACGATTTAGCTTCAAATTTATGCGAAATGAACAATTTAGTTTCACATTCATGCGAACTATACGGATTAGCTTTAAATTCACGCGAAACATACGATTTAGCTTCAATATGATGCGAAACACACGATTTCGATTCAAATTCGTGCAAAATAGCGATTGTAAACAAACGATTTGGTTTCAAATTCAGGCGAAATGAACAATTTAGCTTCAGACTCATGCGAACTACACGGATTAGGTTCAAATCAACGCGAAACATATGATTTATCGTCAATATCATGCGAAACACACGATTTCGATTGAAATTCGTGCGAAATAGCGACTTTAACCAAACGATTTAGCTTCAAATTCATGCGAAATACACGAATCAGCTTCAAATTCACGCGAAACATACGATTTAGATTCAATATCATGCAAAACAGACGATTTCGAATCAAATTCGTGCAAAATAGCGATTTTAAACAAACGATTTAGCTTCAAATTCAGGCGAAATGAACAATTTAGCTTCAGATTCATGCGAACTACACGGATTAGCTTTAAATTCAAGCGAAACATACGATTTATGGTCAATATCATGCGAAACACACGATTTCGATTCAAATTCGTGCAAAATAACGATTTTAAACAAACGATTTAGCTTCAAATTCATGCGAAATAAACAATTTAGCTTCACATTCATGCGAACTACACGGATTAGCTTTAAATTCAAGCGAAACATACGATTTATCGTCAATATCATGCGAAACACACGATTTCGATTCAAATTCGTGCAAAATAGCGATTTTAAACAAACGATTTAGCTTCAAATTCATGCGAAATGAACAATTTAGCTTCAGATTCATGCGAACTACACGGATTAGCTTTAAATTCAAGCGAAACATACGATTTATCGTCAATATCATGCGAAACACACGATTTCGAATCAAATTCGTGCAAAATAGCGGTTTTAAACAAACGATTTATCTTCAAATTCATGCGAAATGAACAATTTAGCTTCAGATTCATGCGAACTACACGGATTAGCTTTAAGTTCACGCGAAACATACGATTTAGCTTCGATATCATGCGAAACACACGATTTCGATTCAAACTCGTGCAAAATAGCGATTGTAAACAAACGATTTGGTTTCAAATTCAGGCGAAATGAACAATTTAGCTTCAGATTCATGCGGACTACACGTATTAGGTTCAAATCAACGCGAAACATACGATTTATCGTCAATATCATGCGAAACACGATTTCGATTGAAATTCGTGCGAAATAGCGACTTTAACCAAACGATTTAGCTTCAAATTCATGCGAAATGAACAATTTAGCTTCAGATTCATGCGAAATACAAGAATCAGTTTCAAATTCACCTGAAACATACGATTTAGCTTCAATATCATGCGAAACACACGATTTCGATCCAAATTCGTGCGAAATAGCGATTTTAAACAAACGATTTAGCTTCAAATTTATGCGAAATGAACAATTTAGTTTCACATTCATGCGAACTATACGGATTAGCTTTAAATTCACGCGAAACATACGATTTAGCTTCAATATGATGCGAAACACACGATTTCGATTCAAAGTCGTGCAAAATAGCGATTGTAAACAAACGATTTGGTTTCAAATTCAGGCGAAATGAACAATTTAGCTTCAGACTCATGCGAACTACACGGATTAGGTTCAAATCAACGCGAAACATACGATTTATCGTCAATATCATGCGAAACACACGATTTCGATTGAAATTCGTGCGAAATAGCGACTTTAACCAAACGATTTAGCTTCAAATTCATGCGAAATACACGAATCAGCTTCAAATTCACGCGAAACATACGATTTAGATTCAATATCATGCAAAACAGACGATTTCGAATCAAATTCGTGCAAAATAGCGATTTTAAACAAACGATTTAGCTTCAAATTCAGGCGAAATGAACAATTTAGCTTCAGATTCATGCGAACTACACGGATTAGCTTTAAATTCAAGCGAAACATACGATTTATGGTCAATATCATGCGAAACACACGATTTCGATTCAAATTCGTGCAAAATAACGATTTTAAACAAACGATTTAGCTTCAAATTCATGCGAAATAAACAATTTAGCTTCACATTCATGCGAACTACACGGATTAGCTTTAAATTCAAGCGAAACATACGATTTATCGTCAATATCATGCGAAACACACGATTTCGATTCAAATTCGTGCAAAATAGCGATTTTAAACAAACGATTTAGCTTCAAATTCATGCGAAATGAACAATTTAGCTTCAGATTCATGCGAACTACACGGATTAGCTTTAAATTCAAGCGAAACATACGATTTATCGTCAATATCATGCGAAACACACGATTTCGAATCAAATTCGTGCAAAATAGCGGTTTTAAACAAACGATTTATCTTCAAATTCATGCGAAATGAACAATTTAGCTTCAGATTCATGCGAACTACACGGATTAGCTTTAAGTTCACGCGAAACATACGATTTAGCTTCGATATCATGCGAAACACACGATTTCGATTCAAACTCGTGCAAAATAGCGATTGTAAACAAACGATTTGGTTTCAAATTCAGGCGAAATGAACAATTTAGCTTCAGATTCATGCGGACTACACGTATTAGGTTCAAATCAACGCGAAACATACGATTTATCGACAATATCATGCGAAACACACGATTTCGATTGAAATTCGTGCGAAATAGCGACTTTAACCATCGATTTAGCTTCAAATTCATGCGAAATGAACAATTTAGCTTCAGATTCATGCGAAATACACGAATCAGCTTCAAATTCACGCGAAACATACGATTTAGCTTCAATATCATGCGAAACACACGATTTCGATCCTAATTCGTGCGAAATAGCGATTTTAAACAAACGATTTGGCTTCAAATTCATGCGATATGAACAATTTTACTTCAGATTCATGAGAAATACACGAATTAGCTTCAAATTCACACGAAACAAACGATTTAACTTCAATATCATGCGAAACACACGATTTCGATTCAATTTCGTGCAAAATAACGATTTTAAACAAACGATTTAGCTTCAAATTTATGCGAAATGAACAATTTAGCTTCAGATTCATGCGAAATACAAGAATCAGTTTCAAATTCACCTGAAACATACGATTTAGCTTCAATATCATGCGAAACACACGATTTCGATCCAAATTCGTGCGAAATAGCGATTTTAAACAAACGATTTAGCTTCAAATTTATGCGAAATGAACAATTTAGTTTCAGATTCATGCGAACTACACGGATTAGCTTTAAATTCAAGCGAAACATACGATTTTTCGTCAATATCATGCGAAACACACGATTTCGATTCAAATTCGTGCAAAATAACGATTTTAAACAAACGATTTAGCTTCAAATTCATGCGAAATGAACAATTTAGCTTCAGATTCATGCGAACTACACGGATTAGGCTCAAATCAACGCGAAACATACGATTTATTGTCAATATCATGCGAAACACACGATTTCGATTGAAATTCGTGCGAAATAGCGACTTTAACCAAACGATTTAGCTTCAAATTCATGCGAAATGAACAATTTAGCTTCAGATTCATGCGAACTACACGGATTAGCTTTAAGTTCACGCGAAACATACGATTTAGCTTCAATATCATGAGAACACACGATTTCGATTCAAACTCGTGCAAAATAGCGATTGTAAACAAACGATTTATCTTCAAATTCATGCGAAATGAACAATTTAGCTTCAGATTCATGCGAACTACACGGATTAGCTTTAAGTTCACGCGAAACATACGATTTAGCTTCGATATCATGCGAAACACACGATTTCGATTCAAACTCGTGCAAAATAGCGATTGTAAACAAACGATTTGGTTTCAAATTCAGGCGAAATGAACAATTTAGCTTCAGATTCATGCGGACTACACGTATTAGGTTCAAATCAACGCGAAACATACGATTTATCGTCAATATCATGCGAAACACACGATTTCGATTGAAATTCGTGCGAAATAGCGACTTTAACCAAACGATTTAGCTTCAAATTCATGCGAAATGAACAATTTAGCTTCAGATTCATGCGAAATACACGAATCAGCTTCAAATTCACGCGAAACATACGATTTAGCTTCAATATCATGCGAAACACACGATTTCGATCCTAATTCGTGCAAAATAGCGATTTTACACAAACGATTTGGCTTCAAATTCATGCGATATGAACAATTTTACTTCAGATTCATGAAAATACACGAATTAGCTTCAAATTCACACGAAACAAACGATTTAACTTCAATATCATGCGAAACACACGATTTCGATTCAATTTCGTGCAAAATAACGATTTTAAACAAACGATTTAGCTTCAAATTTATGCGAAATGAACAATTTAGCTTCAGATTCATGCGAAATACACGAATCAGCTTCAAATTCACGCGAAACATACGATTTAGATTCAATATCATGCAAAACACACGATTTCGAATCAAATTCGTGCAAAATAGCGATTTTAAACAAACGATTTAGCTTCAAATTCATGCGAAATGAACAATTTAGCTTCAGATTCATGCGAACTACACGGATTAGCTTTAAATTCAAGCGAAACATACGATTTATCGTCAATATCATGCGAAACACACGATTTCGATTCAAATTCGTGCAAAATAACGATTTTAAACCAACGATTTAGCTTCAAATTCATGCGAAATGAACAATTTAGTTTCAGATTCATGCGAACTACACGGATTAGGCTCAAATCAACGCGAAACATACGATTTATTGTCAATATCATGCGAAACACACGATTTCGATTGAAATTCGTGCGAAATAGCGACTTTAACCAAACGATTTAGCTTCAAATTCATGCGAAATGAACAATTTAGCTTCAGATTCATGCGAACTACACGGATTAGCTTTAAGTTCACGCGAAACATACGATTTAGCTTCAATATCATGAGAACACACGATTTCGATTCAAACTCGTGCAAAATAGCGATTGTAAACAAACGATTTGGTTTCAAATTCAGGCGAAATGAACAATTTAGCTTCACATTCATGCGGAGTACACGGATTAGGTTCAAATCAACGCCAAACATACGATTTATCGTCAATATCATGCGAAACACACGATTTCGATTGAAATTGGTGCGAAATAGCGACTTTAACCAAACGATTTAGCTTCAAATTCATGCGAAATGAACAATTTAGCTTCAGATTCATGCGAAATACACGAATCAGTTTCAAATTCACCTGAAACATACGATTTAGCTTCAATATCATGCGAAACACACGATTTCGATCCAAATTCGTGCGAAATAGCGATTTTAAACAAACGATTTAGCTTCAAATTTATGCGAAATGAACAATTTAGTTTCACATTCATGCGAACTATACGGATTAGCTTTAAATTCACGCGAAACATACGATTTAGCTTCAATATGATGCGAAACACACGATTTCGATTCAATTTCGTGCAAAATAACGATTTTAAACAAACGATTTAGCTTCAAATTTATGCGAAATGAACAATTTAGCTTCAGATTCATGCGAAATACACGAATCAGCTTCAAATTCTCGCGAAACATACGATTTAGATTCAATATCATGCAAAACACACTATTTCGAATCAAATTCGTGCAAAATAGCGATTTTAAACAAACGATTTGGTTTCAAATTCAGGCGAAATGAACAATTTAGCTTCAGATTCATGCGAACTACACGGATTGGATTCAAATCAACGCGAAACATACGTTTTATCGTCAATATCATGCGAAACACACGATTTCGATTGAAATTCGTGCGAAATAGCGACTTTAACCAAACGATTTAGCTTCAAATTCATGCGAAATGAATAATTTAGCTTCAGATTCATGCGAAATACACGAATCAGCTTCAAATTCACGCGAAACATACGATTTAGCTTCAATATCATGCGAAACACACGATTTCGATCCAAATTCGTGCGAAATAGCGATTTTAAACAAACGATTTTGCTTCAAATTCATGCGATATGAACAATTTAACTTCAGATTCATGAGCAATGCACGAATTAGCTTCAAATTCACACGAAACAAACGATTTAACTTCAATATCATGCGAAACACACGATTTCGATCCAAATTCGTGCGAAATAGCGATTTTAAACAAACGATTTGGCTTCAAATTCATGCGATATGAACAATTTAACTTCAGATTCATGAGAAATACACGAATTAGCTTCAAATTCACACGAAACAAACGATTTAACTTCAATATCATGCGAAACACACGATTTCGATTCAAATTCGTGCAAAATAACGATTTTAATCAAACGATTTAGCTTCAAATTTATGCGAAATGAACAATTTAGCTTCACATTCATGCGAACTACACGGATTAGCTTTAAATTCACGCGAAACATACGATTTAGCTTCAATATCATGCGAAACACACGATTTCGATTCAAATTCGTGCAAAATAGCGATTGTAAACAAACGATTTGGTTTCAAATTCAGGCGAAATGAACAATTGAGCTTCAGATTCATGCGAACTACACGGATTAGGTTCAAATCAACGCGAAACATACGATTTATCGTCAATATCATGCGAAACACGATTTCGATTGAAATTCGTGCGAAATAGCGACTTTAACCAAACGATTTAGCTTCAAATTCATGCGAAATGAACAATTTAGCTTCAGATTCATGCGAAATACAAGAATCAGTTTCAAATTCACCTGAAACATACGATTTAGCTTCAATATCATGCGAAACACACGATTTCGATCCAAATTCGTGCGAAATAGCGATTTTAAACAAACGATTTAGCTTCAAATTTATGCGAAATGAACAATTTAGTTTCACATTCATGCGAACTATACGGATTAGCTTTAAATTCACGCGAAACATACGATTTAGCTTCAATATGATGCGAAACACACGATTTCGATCCAAATTCGTGCGAAATAGCGATTTTAAACAAACGATTTAGCTTCAAATTTATGCGAAATGAACAATTTAGTTTCAGATTCATGCGAACTACACGGATTAGCTTTAAATTCAAGCGAAACATACGATTTTTCGTCAATATCATGCGAAACACACGATTTCGATTCAACTTCGTGCAAAATAACGATTTTAAACAAACGATTTAGCTTCAAATTCATGCGAAATGAACAATTTAGCTTCAGATTCATGCGAACTACACGGATTAGGCTCAAATCAACGCGAAACATACGATTTATTGTCAATATCATGCGAAACACACGATTTCGATTGAAATTCGTGCGAAATAGCGACTTTAACCAAACGATTTAGCTTCAAATTCATGCGAAATGAACAATTTAGCTTCAGATTCATGCGAACTACACGGATTAGCTTTAAGTTCACGCGAAACATACGATTTAGCTTCAATATCATGAGAACACACGATTTCGATTCAAACTCGTGCAAAATAGCGATTGTAAACAAACGATTTGGTTTCAAATTCAGGCGAAATGAACAATTTAGCTTCACATTCATGCGGACTACACGGATTAGGTTCAAATCAACGCGAAACATACGATTTATCGTCAATATCATGCGAAACACACGATTTCGATTGAAATTGGTGCGAAATAGCGACTTTAACCAAACGATTTAGCTTCAAATTCATGCGAAATGAACAATTTAGCTTCAGATTCATGCGAAATACACGAATCAGTTTCAAATTCACCTGAAACATACGATTTAGCTTCAATATCATGCGAAACACACGATTTCGATCCAAATTCGTGCGAAATAGCGATTTTAAACAAACGATTTAGCTTCAAATTTATGCGAAATGAACAATTTAGTTTCACATTCATGCGAACTATACGGATTAGCTTTAAATTCACGCGAAACATACGATTTAGCTTCAATATGATGCGAAACACACGATTTCGATTCAATTTCGTGCAAAATAACGATTTTAAACAAACGATTTAGCTTCAAATTTATGCGAAATGAACAATTTAGCTTCAGATTCATGCGAAATACACGAATCAGCTTCAAATTCTCGCGAAACATACGATTTAGATTCAATATCATGCAAAACACACTATTTCGAATCAAATTCGTGCAAAATAGCGATTTTAAACAAACGATTTGGTTTCAAATTCAGGCGAAATGAACAATTTAGCTTCAGATTCATGCGAACTACACGGATTGGATTCAAATCAACCCGAAACATACGTTTTATCGTCAATATCATGCGAAACACACGATTTCGATTGAAATTCGTGCGAAATAGCGACTTTAACCAAACGATTTAGCTTCAAATTCATGCGAAATGAATAATTTAGCTTCAGATTCATGCGAAATACACGAATCAGCTTCAAATTCACGCGAAACATACGATTTAGCTTCAATATCATGCGAAACACACGATTTCGATCCAAATTCGTGCGAAATAGCGATTTTAAACAAACGATTTTGCTTCAAATTCATGCGATATGAACAATTTAACTTCAGATTCATGAGCAATGCACGAATTAGCTTCAAATTCACACGAAACAAACGATTTAACTTCAATATCATGCGAAACACACGATTTCGATTCAAATTCGTGCAAAATAACGATTTTAAACAAACGATTTAGCTTCAAATTTATGCGAAATGAACAATTTAGTTTCACATTCATGCGAACTATACGGATTAGCTTTAAATTCACACGAAACATACGATTTAGCTTCAATATCATGCGAAACACACGATTTCGATTCAAATTCGTGCAAAATAGCGATTGTAAACAAACGATTTGGTTTCAAATTCAGGCGAAATGAACAATTTAGCTTCAGATTCATGCGAACTACACGGATTAGGTTCAAATGAACGCGAAACATACGATTTATCGTCAATATCATGCGAAACACACGATTTCGATTGAAATTCGTGCGAAATAGCGACTTTAACCAAACGATTTAGCTTCAAATTCATGCGAAATGAACAATTTAGCTTCAGATTCATGCGAAATACACGAATCAGCTTCAAATTCACGCGAAACATACGATTTAGATTCAATATCATGCAAAACACACGATTTCGAATCAAATTCGTGCAAAATAGCGATTTTAAACAAACGATTTAGCTTCAAATTCATGCGAAATGAACAATTTAGCTTCAGATTCATGCGAACTACACGGATTAGCTTTAAATTCACGCGAAACATACGATTTAGCTTCAATATCATACGAAACACACGATTTCGATTCAAATTCGTGCAAAATAGCGATTGTAAACAAACGATTTGGTTTCAAATTCAGGCGAAATGAACAATTTAGCTTCAGATTCATGCGTACTACACGGATTAGGTTCAAATCAACGCGAAACATACGATTTATCGTCAATATCATGCGAAACACACGATTTCGATTGAAATTCGTGCGAAATAGCGACTTTAACCAAATGATTTAGCTTCAAATTCATGCGAAATGAACAATTTAGCTTCAGATTCATGCGAAATACACGAATCAGCTTCTAATTCACGCGAAACATACGATTTAGCTTCAATATCATGCGAAACACACGATTTCGATCCAAATTCGTGCGAAATAGCGATTTTAAACAAACGATTTGGCTTTAAATTCATGCGATATGAACAATTTAACTTCAGATTCATGAGAAATACACGAATTAGCTTCAAATTCACACGAAACAAACGATTTAACTTCAATATCATGCGAAACACACGATTTCGATTCAAATTCGTGCAAAATAACGTATTTAAACAAACGATTTAGCTTCAAATTTATGCGAAATGAACAATTTAGCTTCAGATTCATGCGAAATACACGAATCAGCTTCAAATTCACGCGAAACATACGAGTTAGCTTCAATATCATGCGAAACACACGATTTCGATCCAAATTCGTGCGAAATAGCGATTTTAATCAAACGATTTGGCTTCAAATTCATGCGATATGAACAATTTAACTTCAGATTCATGAGAAATACACGAATCAGCTTCTAATTCACGCGGAACATACGATTTAGATTCAATATCATGCAAAACACACGATTTCGAATCAAATTCGTGCAAAATAGCGATTTTAAACAAACGATTTAGCTTCAAATTCATGCGAAATGAACAATTTAGCTTCAGATTCATGCGAACTACACGGTTTAGCTTTAAATTCAAGCGAAACATACGATTTATCGTCAATATCATGCGAAACACACGATTTCGAATCAAATTCGTGCAAAATAGCGATTTTAAATAAACGATTTAGCTTCAAATTCATGCGAAATGAACAATTTAGCTTCACATTCATGCGAACTACACGGATTAGCTTTAAGTTCACGCGAAACATACGACTTAGCTTCAATATCATGCGAAACACACGATTTCGATTCAAATTCGTGCAAAATAGCGATTGTAAACAAACGATTTGGTTTCAAATTCATGCGAAATGAACAATTTAGCTTCAGATTCATGCGAACTACACGGATTAGGTTCAAATCAACGCGAAACATACGATTTATCGTCAATATCATGCGAAACACACGATTTCGATTGAAATTCGTGCGAAATAGCGACTTTAACCAAACGATTTAGCTTCAAATTCATGCGAAATGAACAATTTAGCTTCAGATTCATGCGAAATACACGAATCAGCTTCAAATTCACGCGAAACATACGATTTAGCTTCAATATCATGCGAAACACACGATTTCGATCCAAATTCGTGGGAAATAGCGATTTTAAACAAACGATTTGGCTTCAAATTCATGCGATATAAACAATTTAACTTCAGATTCATGAGAAATACACGGATTAGCTTTAAATTCACGCGAAACATAAGATTTAGCTTCAATATCATGCGAAACACACGACTTCGATTCGAATTCGTGCAAAATAGCGATTGTAAACAAACGATTTGGTTTCAAATTCAGGCGAAATGAACAATTTAGCTTCAGATTCATGCGAACTACACGGATTAGGTTCAAATCAACGCGAAACATACGATTTATCGTCAATATCATGCGAAACACACGATTTCGATTGAAATTCGTGCGAAATAGCGACTTTAACCAAACGATTTAGCTTCAAATTCATGCGAAATGAACAATTTAGCTTCAGATTCATGCGAAATACACGAATCAGCTTCGAATTCACGCGAAACATACGATTTAGCTTCAATATCATGCGAAACACACGATTTCGACCCAAATTCGTGCGAAATAGCGATTTTAAACAAACGATTTGGCTTCAAATTCATGCGATATGAACAATTTAACTTCAGATTCATGAGAAATACACGAATTAGCTTCAAATTCACACGAAACAAACGATTTAACTTCAATATCATGCGAAACACACGATTTCGATTCAAATTCGTGCAAAATAACGATTTTAAACAAACGATTTAGCTTCAAATTTATGCGAAATGAACAATTTAGCTTCACATTCATGCGAACTACACGGATTAGCTTTAAATTCACGCGAAACATACGATTTATCGTCAATATCATGCGAAACACACGATTTCGATTGAAATTCGTGCGAAATAGCGACTTTAACCAAATGATTTAGCTTCAAATTCATGCGAAATGAACAATTTAGCTTCAGATTCTTGCGAAATACACGAATCAGCTTCAAATTCACGCGAAACATACGATTTAGCTTCAATATCATGCGAAACACACGATTTCGATCCAAATTCGTGCGAAATAGCGATTTTAAACAAACGATTTGGCTTCAAATTCATGCGATATGAACAATTTAACTTCAGATTCATGAGAAATACACGAATTAGCTTCAAATTCACACGAAACAAACGATTTAACTTCAATATCATGCGAAACACACGATTTCGATCCAAATTCGTGCGAAATAGCGATTTTAATCAAACGATTTGGCTTCAAATTCATGCGATATGAACAATTTAACTTCAGATTCATGAGAAATACACGAATTAGCTTCAAATTCACACGAAACAAACGATTTAACTTCAATATCATTCGAAACACACGATTTCGATTCAAATTCGTGCAAAATAACGATTTTAAACAAACGATTTGGTTTCAAATTCAAGCGAAATGAACAATTTAGCTTCAGATTCATGCGAACTACACGGATTAGGTTCAAATCAACGCGAAACATACGATTTATCGTCAATATCATGAGAAACACACGATTTCGATTGAAATTCGTGCGAAATAGCGACTTTAACCAAACGATTTAGCTTCAAATTCATGCGAAATGAACAATTTAGCTTCAGATTCATGCGAAATACACGAATCAGCTTCAAATTCACGCGAAACATACGATTTAGCTTCAATATCATGCGAAACACACGATTTCGATCCAAATTCGTGCGAAATAGCGATTTTAAACAAACGATTTGGATTCAAATTCATGATATGAACAATTTAACTTCAGATTCATGAGAAATACACGAATCAGCTTCAAATTCACGCGAAACATACGATTTAGCTTCAATATCATGCGAAACACACGATTTCGATCCAAATTCGTGCGAAATAGCGATTTTAAACAAACGAATTGGCTTTAAATTCATGCGATATGAACAAATTAACTTCAGATTCATGAGAAATACACGAATTAGCTTCAAATTCACACGAAACAAACGATTTAACTTCAATATCATGCGAAACACACGATTTCGATTCAAATTCGTGCAAAATAACGATTTTAAACAAACGATTTAGCTTCAAATTTATGCGAAATGAACAATTTAGCTTCAGATTCATGCGAAATACACGAATCAGCTTCAAATTCACGCGAAACATACGATTTAGATTCAATATCATGCAAAACACACGATTTCGAATCAAATTCGTGCATAATAGCGATTTTAAACAAACGATTTAGCTTCAAATTCATGCGAAATGAACAATTTAGCTTCAGATTCATGCGAACTACACGGACTAGCTTTAAATTCAAGCGAAACATACGATTTATCGTCAATATCATGCGAAACACACGATTTCGATTGAAATTCGTGCGAAATAGCGACTTTAACCAAACGATTTAGCTTCAAATTCATGCGATATGAACAATTTAACTTCAGATTCATGAGAAATACACGAATTAGCTTCAAATTCACACGAAACAAACGATTTAACTTCAATATCATGCGAAACACACGATTTCGATTCAAATTCGTGCAAAATAACGATTTTAAACAAACGATTTAGCTTCAAATTTATGCGAAATGAACAATTTAGCTTCAGATTCATGCGAAATACACGAATCAGCTTCAAATTCACGCGAAACATACGATTTAGATTCAATATCATGCAAAACACACGATTTCGAATCAAATTCGTGCATAATAGCGATTTTAAACAAACGATTTAGCTTCAAATTCATGCGAAATGAACAATTTAGCTTCAGATTCATGCGAACTACACGGACTAGCTTTAAATTCAAGCGAAACATACGATTTATCGTCAATATCATGCGAAACACACGATTTCGATTGAAATTCGTGCGAAATAGCGACTTTAACCAAACGATTTAGCTTCAAATTCATGCGAAATGAACAATTTAGCTTCAGATTCATGCGAAATACACGAATCAGCTTCAAATTCACGCGAAACATACGATTTAGCTTCAATATCATGCGAAACACACGATTTCGATCCAAATTCGTGCGAAATAGCGATTTTAAACAAACGATTTGGCTTCAAATTCATGCGATATGAACAATTTATCTTCAGATTCATGAGAAATACACGAATTAGCTTCAAATTCACACGAAACAAACGATTTAACTTCAATATCATGCGATATGAACAATTTAAATTCACATTCATGCGATCTACACGGATTAGCTTTAAATTCAAGCGAAACGTACGATTTAGCTTCAATATCATGCGAAACACACGATTTCGATTCAAATTCGTGCAAAATAGCGATTGTAAACAAACGATTTGGTTTCAAATTCAGGCGAAATGAACAATTTAGCTCCAGATTCATGCGAACTACACGGATTAGGTTGAAATCAACGCGAAACATACGATTTATCGTCAATATCATGCGAAACACACGATTTCGATTGAAATTCGTGCGAAATAGCGACTTTAACCAAACGATTTAGCTTCAAATTCAGGCGAAATGAACAATTTAGCTTCAGATTCAAGCGAACTACACGGATTAGCTTTAAATTCACGCGAAACATACGATTTAGCTTCAATATCATGCGAAACACACGATTTCGATTCAAATTCGTGCAAAATAGCGATTGTAAACAAACGATTTGGTTTCAAATTCAGGCGAAATGAACAATTTAGCTTCAGATTCATGCGAACAACACGGATTAGGTTTAAATCAACGCGAAACTTACGATTTATCGTCAATATCATGCGATATACACGATTTCGCTTCAAATTCGTGGGAAATAGCGATTTTAAACAAACGACTTAGCTTCAAATTCATGCGATATGAACAATTTAAATTCACAATCATGCGAACTACACGGTTTAGCTTTAAATTCAAGCGAAACATACGATTTATCGTCAATATCATGCGAAACACACGATTTCGATTGAAATTCGTGCGAAATAGCGACTTTAACCAAACGATTTAGCTTCAAATTCATGCGAAATGAACAATTTAGCTTCAGATTCATGCGAAATACACGAATCAGCTTCAAATTCACGCGAAACATACGATTTAGCTTCAATATCATGCGAAACACACGATTTCGATCCAAATTCGTGCGAAATAGCGATTTTAAACAAACGATTTGGCTTCAAATTCATGCGATATGAACAATTTAACTTCAGATTCATGAGAAATACACGAATTAGCTTCAAATTCACACGAAACAAACGATTTAACTTCAATATCATGCGAAACACACGATTTCGATCCAAATTCGTGCGAAATAGCGATTTTAATCAAACGATTTGGCTTCAAATTCATGCGATATGAACAATTTAACTTCAGATTCATGAGAAATACACGAATTAGCTTCAAATTCACACGAAACAAACGATTTAACTTCAATATCATGCGAAACACACGATTTCGATTCAAATTCGTGCAAAATAGCGATTGTAAACAAACGATTTGGTTTCAAATTCAGGCGAAATGAACAATTTAGCTTCAGATTCATGCGAACTACACGGATTAGGTTCAAATCAACGCGAAACATACGATTTATCGTCAATATCATGCGAAACACACGATTTCGATTGAAATTCGTGCGAAATAGCGACTTTAACCAAACGATTTAGCTTCAAATTCATGCGAAATGAACAATTTAGCTTCAGATTCAAGCGAACTACACGAATCAGCTTCAAATTCACGCGAAACATACGATTTAGCTTCAATATCATGCGAAACACACGATTTCGATTCAAATTCGTGCAAAATAGCGATTGTAAACAAACGATTTGGTTTCAAATTCAGGCGAAATGAACAATATAGCTTCAGATTCATGCGAACAACACGGATTAGGTTTAAATCAACGCGAAACTTACGATTTATCGTCAATATCATGCGATATACACGATTTCGCTTCAAATTCGTGGGAAATAGCGATTTTAAACAAACGACTTAGCTTCAAATTCATGCGATATGAACAATTTAAATTCACAATCATGCGAACTACACGGATTAGCTTTAAATTCAAGCGAAACATACGATTTATCGTCAATATCATGCGAAACACACGATTTCGATTGAAATTCGTGCGAAATAGCGACTTTAACCAAACGATTTAGCTTCAAATTCATGCGAAATGAACAATTTAGCTTCAGATTCATGCGAAATACACGAATCAGCTTCAAATTCACGCGAAACATACGATTTAGCTTCAATATCATGCGAAACACACGATTTCGATCCAAATTCGTGCGAAATAGCGATTTTAAACAAACGATTTGGCTTCAAATTCATGCGATATGAATAATTTAACTTCAGATTCATGAGAAATACACGAATTAGCTTCAAATTCACACGAAACAAACGATTTAACTTCAATATCATGCGAAACACACGATTTCGATTCAAATTCGTGCAAAATAACGATTTAAACAAACGATTTAGCTTCAAATTTATGCGAAATGAACAATTTAGCTTCACATTGATGCGAACTACACGGATTAGCTTTAAATTCACGCGAAACATACGATTTAGCTTCAATATCATGCGAAACACACGATTTCGATTCAAATTCGTGCAAAATAGCGATTGTAAACAAACGATTTGGTTTCAAATTCAAGCGAAATGAACAATTTAGCTTCAGATTCATGCGAAATACACGGATTAGGTTCAAATCAACGCGAAGCATACGATTTATCGTCAATATCATGCGAAACACATGATTTCGATTGAAATTCGTGCGAAATAGCGACTTTAACCAAACGATTTAGCTTCAAATTCATGCGAAATGAACAATTTAGCTTCAGATTCATGCGAAATACACGAATCAGCTTCAAATTCACGCGAAACATACGATTTAGCTTCAATATCATGCGAAACACACGATTTCGATCCAAATTCGTGCGAAATAGCGATTTTAAACAAACGATTTGGCTTCAAATTCATGCGATATGAATAATTTAACTTCAGATTCATGAGAAATACACGAATTAGCTTCAAATTCACACGAAACAAACGATTTAACTTCAATATCATGCGAAACACACGATTTCGATTCAAATTCGTGCAAAATAACGATTTTAAACAAACGATTTAGCTTCAAATTTATGCGAAATGAACAATTTAGCTTCACATTGATGCGAACTACACGGATTAGCTTTAAATTCACGCGAAACATACGATTTAGCTTCAATATCATGCGAAACACACGATTTCGATTCAAATTCGTGCAAAATAGCGATTGTAAACAAACGATTTGGTTTCAAATTCAGGCGAAATGAACAATTTAGCTTCAGATTCATGCGAACTACACGGATTAGGTTCAAATCAACGCGAAACATACGATTTATCGTCAATATCATGCGAAACACACGATCTCGATTGAAATTCGTGCGAAATAGCGACTTTAACCAAACGATTTAGATTCAAATTCATGCGAAATGAACAATTTAGCTTCAGATTCATGCGAAATACACGAATCAGCTTCAAATTCACGCGAAACATACGATTTAGCTTCAATATCATGCGAAACACACGATTTCGATCCAAATTCGTGCGAAATAGCGATTTTAAACAAACGATTTGGATTCAAATTCATGCGATATGAACAATTTAGCTTCAGATTCATGCGAACTACACGGATTAGGTTCAAATACACACGAAACAAACGATTTAACTTCAATATCATGCGAAACACACGATTTCGATTCAAATTCGTGCAAAATAACGATTTTAAACAAACGATTTAGCTTCAAATTTATGCGAAATGAACAATTTAGTTTCACATTCATGCGAACTATACGGATTAGGTTTAAATTCACAAGAAACATACGATTTAGCTTCAATATCATGCGAAACACACGAGTTCGATTCAAATTCGTGCAAAATAGCGATTGTAAACAAACGATTTGGTTTCAAATTCAGGCGAAATGAACAATTTAGCTTCAGATTCATGCGAACTACACGGATTAGCTTCAAATTCACACGAAACAAACGATTTAACTTCAATATCATGCGATATGAACAATTTAAATTCACATTCATGCGATCTACACGGATTAGCTTTAAATTCAAGCGAAACGTACGATTTAGCTTCAATATCATGCGAAACACACGATTTCGATTCAAATTCGTGCAAAATAGCGATTGTAAACAAACGATTTGGTTTCAAATTCAGGCGAAATGAACAATTTAGCTTCAGATTCATGCGAACTACACGGATTAGGTTCAAATCAACGCGAAACATACGATTTATCGTCAATATCATGCGAAACACACGATTTCGATTGAAATTGTGCGAAATAGCGACTTTAACCAAACGATTTAGCTTCAAATTCAGGCGAAATGAACAATTTAGCTTCAGATTCAAGCGAACTACACGGATTAGCTTTAAATTCACGCGAAACATACGATTTAGCTTCAATATCATGCGAAACACACGATTTCGATTCAAATTCGTGCAAAATAGCGATTTTAAACAAACGATTTGGTTTCAAATTCAGGCGAAATGAACAATTTAGCTTCAGATTCATGCGAACAACACGGATTAGGTTTAAATCAACGCGAAACTTACTATTTATCGTCAATATCATGCGATATACACGATTTCGCTTCAAATTCGTGAGAAATAGCGATTTTAAACAAACGATTTAGCTTCAAATTCATGCGATATGAACAATTTAAATTCACAATCATGCGAACAACACGGATTAGGTTTAAATCAACGCGAAACATACGATTTATCGTCTATATCATGCGAAACACACGATTTCGATTGAAATTCGTGCGATATAGCGACTTTAACCAAACGATTTAGCTTCAAATTCATGCGAAATGAACAATTTAGCTTCAGATTCATGCGAAATACACGAATCAGCTTCAAATTCACGCGAAACATACGATTTAGATTCAATATCATGCAAAACACACGATTTCGTATCAAATTCGTGCAAAATAGCTATTTTAAACAAACGATTTAGCTTCAAATTCATGCGAAATGAACAATTTAGTTTCACATTCATGCGAACTATACGGATTAGCTTTAAATTCACACGAAACATACGATTTAGCTTCAATATCATGCGAAACACACGATTTCGATTCAAATTCGTGCAAAATAGCGATTGTAAACAAACGATTTGGTTTCAAATTCAGGCGAAATGAACAATTTAGCTTCAGATTCATGCGAACTACACGGATTAGGTTCAAATCAACGCGAAACATACGATTTATCGTCAATATCATGCGAAACACACGATTTCGATTGAAATTCGTGCGAAATAGCGACTTTAACCAAACGATTTAGCTTCAAATTTATGCGAAATGAACAATTTAGCTTCAGATTCATGCGAAATACACGAATCAGCTTCAAATTCACGCGAAACATACGATTTAGATTGAATATCATGCAAAACACACGATTTCGAATCAAATTCGTGCAAAATAGCGATTTTAAACAAACGATTTAGCTTCAAATTCATGCGAAATGAACAATTTAGCTTCAGATTCATGCGAACTACACGGATTAGCTTTAAATTCAAGCGAAACATACGATTTATCGTCAATATCATGCGAAACACACGATTTCGATTCAAATTCGTGCAAAATAACGATTTTAAACAAACGATTTAGCTTCTAAATTCATGCGAAATGAACAATTTAGCTTCAGATTCATGCGAACTACACGGATTAGCTTTAAATTCACGCGAAACATACGATTTAGCTTCAATATCATACGAAACACACGATTTCGATTCAAATTCGTGCAAAATAGCGATTGTAAACAAACGATTTGGTTTCAAATTCAGGCGAAATGAACAATTTAGCTTCAGATTCATGCGTACTACACGGATTAGGTTCAAATCAACGCGATAACATACGATTTATCGTCAATATCATGCGAACACACGATTTCGATTGAAATTCGTGCGAAATAGCGACTTTAACCAAATGATTTAGCTTCAAATTCATGCGAAATGAACAATTTAGCTTCATATTCATGCGAAATACACGAATCAGCTTCTAATTCACGCGAAACATACGATTTAGCTTCAATATCATGCGAAACACACGATTTCGATCCAAATCGTGCGAAATAGCGATTTTAAACAAACGATTTGGCTTTAAATTCATGCGATATGAACAATTTAACTTCAGATTCATGAGAAATACACGAATTAGCTTCAAATTCACACGAAACAAACGATTTAACTTCAATATCATGCGAAACACACGATTTCGATTCAAATTCGTGCAAAATAACGTATTTAAACAAACGATTAGCTTCAAATTTATGCGAAATGAACAATTTAGCTTCAGATTCATGCGAAATACCACGAATCAGCTTCAAATTCACGCGAAACATACGAGTTAGCTTCAATATCATGCGAAACACACGATTTCGATCCAAATTCGTGCGAAATAGCGATTTTAATCAAACGATTTGGCTTCAAATTCATGCGATATGAACAATTTAACTTCAGATTCATGAGAAATACACGAATCAGCTTCTAATTCACGCGGAACATACGATTTAGATTCAATATCATGCAAAACACACGATTTCGAATCAAATTCGTGCAAAATAGCGATTTTAAAACAAACGATTTAGCTTCAAATTCATGCGAAATGAACAATTTAGCTTCAGATTCATGCGAACTACACGGTTTAGCTTTAAATTCAAGCGAAACATACGATTTATCGTCAATATCATGCGAAACACACGATTTCGAATCAAATTCGTGCAAAATAGCGATTTTAAATAAACGATTTAGCTTCAAATTCATGCGAAATGAACAATTTAGCTTCACATTTCATGCGAACTACACGGATTAGCTTTAAGTTCACGCGAAACATACGACTTAGCTTCAATATCATGCGAAACACACGATTTCGATTCAAATTCGTGCAAAATAGCGATTGTAAACAAACGATTTGGTTTCAAAATTCATGCGAAATGAACAATTTAGCTTCAGATTCATGCGAACTACACGGATTAGGTTCAAATCAACGCGAAACATACGATTTATCGTCAATATCATGCGAAACACACGATTTCGATTGAAATTCGTGCGAAATAGCGACTTTAACCAAACGATTTAGCTTCAAATTCATGCGAAATGAACAAGTTAGCTTCAGATTCATGCGAAATACACGAATCAGCTTCAAATTCACGCGAAACATACGATTTAGCTTCAATATCATGCGAAACACACGATTTCGATCCAAATTCGTGCGAAATAGCGATTTTAAACAAACGATTTGGCTTCAAATTCATGCGATATAAACAATTTAACTTCAGATTCATGAGAAATACACGGATTAGCTTTAAATTCACGCGAAACATACGATTTAGCTTCAATATCATGCGAAACACACGATTTCGATTCAAATTCGTGCAAAATAGCGATTGTAAACAAACGATTTGGTTTCAAATTCAGGCGAAATGAACAATTTAGCTTCAGATTCATGCGATACTACACGGATTAGGTTCAAATCAACGCGAAACATACGATTTATCGTCAATATCATGCGAAACACACGATTTCGATGAAATTCGTGCGAAATAGCGACTTTAACCAAACGATTTAGCTTCAAATTCATGCGAAATGAACAATTTAGCTTCAGATTCATGCGAAATACACGAATCAGCTTCGAATTCACGCGAAACATACGATTTAGCTTCAATATCATGCGAAACACACGATTTCGACCCAAATTCGTGCGAAATAGCGATTTTAAACAAACGATTTGGCTTCAAATTCATGCGATATGAACAATTTAACTTCAGATTCATGAGAAATACACGAATTAGCTTCAAATTCACACGAAACAAACGATTTAACTTCAATATCATGCGAAACCACACGATTTCGATTCAAATTCGTGCAAAATAACGATTTTAAACAAACGATTTAGCTTCAAATTTATGGCGATAATGAACAATTTAGCTTCACATTCATGCGAACTACACGGATTAGCTTTAAATTCACGCGAAAGATACGATTTATCGTCAATATCATGCGAAACACACGATTTCGATTGAAATTCGTGCGAAATAGCGACTTTAACCAAATGATTTTAGCTTCAAATTCATGCGAAATGAACAATTTAGCTTCAGATTCTTGCGAAATACACGAATCAGCTTCAAATTCACGCGAAACATACGATTTAGCTTCAATATCATGCGAAACACACGATTTCGATCCAAATTCGTGCGAATAGCGATTTTAAACAAACGATTTGGCTTCAAATTCATGCGATATGAACAATTTAACTTCAGATTCATGAGAAATACACGAATTAGCTTCAAATTCACACGAAACAAACGATTTAACTTCAATATCATGCGAAACACACGATTTCGATCCAAATTCGTGCGAAATAGCGATTTTAATCAAACGATTTGGCTTCAAATTCATGCGATATGAACAATTTAACTTCAGATTCATGAGAAATACACGAATTAGCTCAAATTCACACGAAACAAACGATTTAACTTCAATATCATTCGAAACGACACGATTTCGATTCAAATTCGTGCAAAATAACGATTTTAAACAAACGATTTGGTTTCAAATTCAAGCGAAATGAACAATTTAGCTTCAGATTCATGCGAACTACACGGATTAGGTTCAAATCAACGCGAAACATACGATTTATCGTCAATATCATGCGAAACACACGAATTCGATTGAAATTCGTGCGAAATAGCGACTTTAAACCAAACGATTTAGCTTCAAAATTCATGCGAAATGAACAATTTAGCTTCAGATTCATGCGAAATACACGAATCAGCTTCAATTCACGCGAAACATACGATTTAGCTTCAATATCATGCGAAACACACGATTTCGATCCAATTCGTGCGAAATAGCGATTTAAAACAAACGATTTGATTCAAATTCATGATATGAACAATTTAACTTCAGATTCATGAGAAATACACGAATCAGCTTCAAATTCACGCGAAACATACGATTTAGCTTCAATATCATGCGAAACACACGATTTCGATCCAAATTCGTGCGAAATAGCGATTTTAAAACAAACGAATTGGCTTTAAATTCATGCGATATGAACAAATTAACTTCAGATTCATGAGAAATACACGAATTAGCTTCAAATTCACACGAAACAAACGATTTACTTCAATATCATGCGAAAACACACGATTTCGATTCAAATTCGTGCAAAATAACGATTTTAAACAAACGATTTAGCTTCAAATTTATGCGAAATGAACAATTTAGCTTCAGATTCATGCGAAATACACGAATCAGCTTCAAATTCACGCGAAACATACGATTTAGATTCAATATCATGCAAAACACACGATTTCGAATCAAATTCGTGCATAATAGCGATTTTAAACACACGATTTAGCTTCAAATTCATGCGAAATGAACAATTAGCTTCAGATTCATGCGAACTACACGGACTAGCTTTAAATTCAAGCGAAACATACGATTTATCGTCCAATATCATGGCGAAACACACGATTTCGATTGAAATTCGTGTCGAAATAGCGACTTTAACCAAACGATTTAGCTTCAAATTCATGCGATATGAACAATTTAACTTCAGATTCATGAGAAATACACGAATTAGCTTCAAATTCACACGAAACAAACGATTTAACTTCAATATCATGCGAAACACACGATTTCGATTCAAATTCGTGCAAAATAACGATTTTAAACAAACGATTTAGCTTCAAATTTATGCGAAATGAACAATTTCGCTTCAGATTCATGCGAAATACACGAATCAGCTTCAAATTCACGCGAAACATACGATTTAGATTCAATATCATGCAAAACACACGATTTCGAATCAAATTCGTGCATAATAGCGATTTTAAACAAACGATTTAGCTTCAAAATTCATGCGAAATGAACAATTTAGCTTCAGATTCATGCGAACTACACGGACTAGCTTTAAATTCAAGCGAAACATACGATTTATCGTCAATATCATGCGAAACACACGATTTCGATTGAAATTCGTGCGAAATAGCGACTTTAACCAAACGATTTAGCTTCAAATTCATGCGAAATGAACAATTTAGCTTCAGATTCATGCGAAATACACGAATCAGCTTCAAATTCACGCGAAAACATACGATTTAGCTTCAATATCATGCGAAACACAACGATTTCGATCCAAATTCGTGCGAAATAGCGATTTTAAACAAACGATTTGGCTTCAAATTCATGCGATATGAACAATTTATCTTCAGATTCATGAGAAATACACGAATTAGCTTCAAATTCACACGAAACAAACGATTTAACTTCAATATCATGCGATATGAACAATTTAAATTCACATTCATGCGATCTACACGGATTAGCTTTAAATTCAAGCGAAACGTACGATTTAGCTTCAATATCATGCGAAACACACGATTTCGATTCAAATTCGTGCAAAATAGCGATTGTAAACAAACGATTTGGTTTCAAATTCAGGCGAAATGAACAATTTAGCTCCAGATTCATGCGAACTACACGGATTAGGTTGAAATCAACGCGAAACATACGATTTATCGTCAATATCATGCGAAACACACGATTTCGATTGAAATTCGTGCGAAATAGCGACTTTAACCAAACGATTTAGCTTCAATTCAGGCGAAATGAACAATTTAGCTTCAGATTCAAGCGAACTACACGGATTAGCTTTAAATTCACGCGAAACATACGATTTAGCTTCAATATCATGCGAAACACACGATTTCGATTCAAATTCGTGCAAAATAGCGATTGTAAACAACGATTTGGTTTCAAATTCAGGCGAAATGAACAATTTAGCTTCAGATTCATGCGAACAACACGGATTAGGTTTAAATCAACGCGAAACTTACGATTTATCGTCAATATCATGCGATATACACGATTTCGCTTCAAATTCGTGGGAATAGCGATTTTAAACAAACGACTTAGCTTCAAATTCATGCGATATGAACAATTTAAATTGACAATCATGCGAACTACACGGATTAGCTTTAAATTCAAGCGAAACATACGATTTATCGTCAATATCATGCGAAACACACGATTTCGATTGAAATATCGTGCGAAATAGCGACTTTAACCAAACGATTTAGCTTCAAATTCATGCCGAAATGAACAATTAGCTTCAGATTCATGCGAAATACACGAATCAGCTTCAATTCACGCGAAACATACGATTTAGCTTCAATATCATGCGAAACACACGATTTCGATCCAAATTCGTGCGAAATAGCGATTTTAAACAAACGATTTGGCTTCAAATTCATGCGATATGTAAGACAATTTAACTTCAGATTCATGAGAAATACACGAATTAGCTTCAAATTCACACGAAACAAACGATTTAACTTCAATATCATGCGAAACACACGATTTCGATCCAAATTCGTGCGAAATAGCGATTTTAATCAACGATTTGGCTTCAAATTCATGCGATATGAACAATTTAGACTTCAGATTCATGAGAAATACACGAATTAGCTTCAAATTCACACGAAACAAACGATTTAACTTCAATATCATGCGAAACACACGATTCGATTCAAATTCGTGCAAAATAGCGATTGTAAACAAACGATTTGGTTTCAAATTCAGGCGAAATGAACAATTTAGCTTCAGATTCATGCGAACTACACGGATTAGGTTCAAATCAACGCGAAACATACGATTTATCGTCAATATCATGCGAAACACACGATTTCGATTGAAATTCGTGCGAAATAGCGACTTTAACCAAACGATTTAGCTTCAAATCATGCGAAATGAACAATTTAGCTTCAGATTCAAGCGAACTCACCGAATCAGCTTCAAATTCACGCGAAACATACGATTTAGCTTCAATATCATGCGAAACACACGATTTCGATTCAAATTCGTGCAAAATAGCGATTGTAAACAAACGATTTGGTTTCAAATTCAGGCGAAATGAACAATATAGCTTCAGATTCATGCGAACAACACGGATTAGGTTTAAATCAACGCGAAACTTACGATTTATCGTCAATATCATGCGATATACACGATTTCGCTTCAAATTCGTGGGAAATAGCGATTTTAAACAAACGACTTAGCTTCAAATTCATGCGATATGAACAATTTAAATTCACAATCATGCGAACTACACGGATTAGCTTTAAATTCAAGCGAAACATACGATTTATCGTCAATATCATGCGAAACACACGATTTCGATTGAAATTCGTGCGAAATAGCGACTTTAACCAAACGATTTAGCTTCAAATTCATGCGAAATGAACAATTTAGCTTCAGATTCATGCGAAATACACGAATCAGCTTCAAATTCACGCGAAACAAACGATTTAACTTCAATATCATGCGAAACACACGATTTCGATTCAAATTCGTGCAAAATAACGATTTTAAACAAACGATTTAGCTTCAAATTTATGCGAAATGAACAATTTAGCTTCACATTGATGCGAACTACACGGATTAGCTTTAAATTCACGCGAAACATACGATTTAGCTTCAATATCATGCGAAACACACGATTTCGATTCAAATTCGTGCAAAATAGCGATTGTAAACAAACGATTTGGTTTCAAATTCAAGCGAAATGAACAATTTAGCTTCAGATTCATGCGAACTACACGGATTAGGTTCAAATCAACGCGAAACATACGATTTATCGTCAATATCATGCGAAACACATGATTTCGATTGAAATTCGTGCGAAATAGCGACTTTAACCAAACGATTTAGCTTCAAATTCATGCGAAATGAACAATTTAGCTTCAGATTCATGCGAAATACACGAATCAGCTTCAAATTCACGCGAAACATACGATTTAGCTTCAATATCATGCGAAACACACGTTTTCGATCCAAATTCGTGCGAAATAGCGATTTTAAACAAACGATTTGGCTTCAAATTCATGCGATATGAATAATTTAACTTCAGATTCATGAGAAATACACGAATTAGCTTCAAATTCACACGAAACAAAACGATTTAACTTCAATATCATGCGAAACACACGATTCGATTCAAATTCGTGCAAAATAACGATTTTAAACAAACGATTTAGCTTCAAATTTATGCGAAATGAACTAATTTAGCTTCACATTGATGCGAACTACACGGATTAGCTTTAAATTCACGCGAAACATACGATTTAGCTTCAATATCAGTGCGAAACACACGATTTCGATTCAAATTCGTGCAAAATAGCGATTGTAAACAAACGATTTGGTTTCAAAATTCAGGCGAAATGAACAATTTAGCTTCAGATTCAGGCGAAACTACACGGATTAGGTTCAAATCAACGCGAAACATACGATTTATCGTCAATATCATGCGAAACACACGATCTCGATTGAAATTCGTGCGACAATAGCGACTTTAACCAAACGATTTAGATTCAAATTCATGCGAAATGAACAATTTAGCTTCAGATTCATGCGAAATACACGAATCAGCTTCAAATTCACGCGAAACATACGATTTAGCTTCAATATCATGCGAAACACACGATTTCGATCCAAATTCGTGCGAAATAGCGATTTTAAAACAAACGATTTGGATTCAAATTCATGCGATATGAACAATTTAGCTTCAGATTCATGCGAACTACACGGATTAGGTTCAAATACACACGAAACAAACGATTTAACTTCAATATCATGCGAAACACACGATTTCGATTCAATTCGTGCAAAATAACGATTTTAAACAAACGATTTAGCTTCAAATTTATGCGAAATGAACAATTTAGTTTCACATTCATGCGAACTATACGGATTAGGTTTAAATTCACAAGAAACATACGATTTAGCTTCAATATCATGCGAAACACACGAGTTCGATTCAAATTCGTGCAAAATAGCGATTGTAAACAAACGATTTGGTTTCAAATTCAGGCGAAATGAACAATTTAGCTTCAGATTCATGCGAACTACACGGATTAGCTTCAAATTCACACGAAACAAACGATTTAACTTCAATATCATGCGATATGAACAATTTAAATTCACATTCATGCGATCTACACGGATTAGCTTTAAATTCAAGCGAAACGTACGATTTAGCTTCAATATCATGCGAAACACACGATTTCGATTCAAATTCGTGCAAAATAGCGATTGTAAACAAACGATTTGGTTTCAAATTCAGGCGAAATGAACAATTTAGCTTCAGATTCATGCGAACTACACGGATTAGGTTCAAATCAACGCGAAACATACGATTTATCGTCAATATCATGCGAAACACACGATTTCGATTGAAATTGTGCGAAATAGCGACTTTAACCAAACGATTTAGCTTCAAATTCAGGCGAAATGAACAATTTAGCTTCAGATTCAAGCGAACTACACGGATTAGCTTTAAATTCACGCGAAACATACGATTTAGCTTCAATATCATGCGAAACACACGATTTCGATTCAAATTCGTGCAAAATAGCGATTTTAAACAAACGATTTGGTTTCAAATTCAGGCGAAATGAACAATTTAGCTTCAGATTCATGCGAACAACACGGATTAGGTTTAAATCAACGCGAAACTTACTATTTATCGTCAATATCATGCGATATACACGATTTCGCTTCAAATTCGTGAGAAATAGCGATTTTAAACAAACGATTTAGCTTCAAATTCATGCGATATGAACAATTTAAATTCACAATCATGCGAACAACACGGATTAGGTTTAAATCAACGCGAAACATACGATTTATCGTCTATATCATGCGAAACACACGATTTCGATTGAAATTCGTGCGATATAGCGACTTTAACCAAACGATTTAGCTTCAAATTCATGCGAAATGAACAATTTAGCTTCAGATTCATGCGAAATACACGAATCAGCTTCAAATTCACGCGAAACATACGATTTAGCTTCAATATCATGCGAAACACACGATTTCGATCCAAATTCGTGCAAAATAGCGATTGTAAACAAACGATTTGGTTTCAAATTCAGGCGAAATGAACAATTTAGCTTCAGATTCATGCGAACTACACGGATTAGGTTCAAATCAACGCGAAAACATACGATTTATCGTCAATATCATGCGAAACACACGATTTCGATTGAAATTGTGCGAAATAGCGACTTTAACCAAACGATTTAGCTTCAAATTCAGGCGAAATGAACAATTTAGCTTCAGGTTCAAGCGAACTACACGGATTAGCTTTAAATTCACGCGAAACATACGATTTAGCTTCAATATCATGCGAAACACACGATTTCGATTCAAATTCGTGCAAAATAGCGATTTTAAACAAACGATTTGGTTTCAAATTCAGGCGAAATGAACAATTTAACTTCAGATTCATGCGAACAACACGGATTAGGTTTAAATCAACGCGAAACTTACGATTTATCGTCAATATCATGCGATATACACGATTTCGCTTCAAATTCGTGGGAAATAGCGATTTTAAACAAACGACTTAGCTTCAAATTCATGCGATATGAACAATTTAAATTCACAATCATGCGAACTACACGGATTAGCTTTAAATTCAAGCGAAAAATACGATTTATCGTCAATATCATGCGAAACACACGATTTCGATTGAAATTCGTGCGAAATAGCGACTTTAACCAAACGATTTAGCTTCAAATTCATGCGAAATGAACAATTTAGCTTCAGATTCATGCGAAATACACGAATCAGCTTCAAATTCACGCGAAACATACGATTTAGCTTCAATATCATGCGAAACACACGATTTCGATCCAAATTCGTGCGAAATAGCGATTTTAAACAAACGATTTAGCTTCAAATTCATGCGAAATGAACAATTTAGTTTCACATTCATGCGAACTATACGGATTAGCTTTAAATTCACACGAAACATACGATTTAGCTTCAATATCATGCGAAACACACGATTTCGATTCAAATTCGTGCAAAATAGCGATTGTAAACAAACGATTTGGTTTCAAATTCAGGCGAAATGAACAATTTAGCTTCAGATTCATGCGAACTACACGGATTAGGTTCAAATCAACGCGAAACATACGATTTATCGTCAATATCATGCGAAACACACGATTTCGATTGAAATTCGTGCGAAATAGCGACTTTAACCAAACGATTTAGCTTCAAATTCATGCGAAATGAACAATTTAGCTTCAGATTCATGCGAAATACACGAATCAGCTTCAAATTCACGCGAAACATACGATTTAGATTGAATATCATGCAAAACACACGATTTCGAATCAAATTCGTGCAAAATAGCGATTTTAAACAAACGATTTAGCTTCAAATTCATGCGAAATGAACAATTTAGCTTCAGATTCATGCGAACTACACGGATTAGCTTCAAATTCACACGAAACAAACGATTTAACTTCAATATCATGCGATATGAACAATTTAAATTCACATTCATGCGATCTACACGGATTAGCTTTAAATTCAAGCGAAACGTACGATTTAGCTTCAATATCATGCGAAACACACGATTTCGATTCAAATTCGTGCAAAATAGCGATTGTAAACAAACGATTTGGTTTCAAATTCAGGCGAAATGAACAATTTAGCTTCAGATTCATGCGAACTACACGGATTAGGTTCAAATCAACGCGAAACATACGATTTATCGTCAATATCATGCGAAACACACGATTTCGATTGAAATTGTGCGAAATAGCGACTTTAACCAAACGATTTAGCTTCAAATTCAGGCGAAATGAACAATTTAGCTTCAGATTCAAGCGAACTACACGGATTAGCTTTAAATTCACGCGAAACATACGATTTAGCTTCAATATCATGCGAAACACACGATTTCGATTCAAATTCGTGCAAAATAGCGATTTTAAACAAACGATTTGGTTTCAAATTCAGGCGAAATGAACAATTTAGCTTCAGATTCATGCGAACAACACGGATTAGGTTTAAATCAACGCGAAACTTACGATTTATCGTCAATATCATGCGATATACACGATTTCGCTTCAAATTCGTGAGAAATAGCGATTTTAAACAAACGATTTAGCTTCAAATTCATGCGATATGAACAATTTAAATTCACAATCATGCGAACAACACGGATTAGGTTTA
>NW_027478028.1:0-37902 GCF_051020955.1 Megalopta genalis
CAAACGATTTGGCTTCAAATTCATGCGATATGAACAATTTAAATTCACATTCATGCGAACTACACGGATTAGCTTTAAATTCAAACGAAACATACGATTTATCGTCAATATCATGCGAAACACACGATTTCGATTCAAATTCGAGCAAAATAACGATTTTAAACAAACGATTTAGCTTCAAATTTATGCGAAATGAACAATTTAGCTTCAGATTCATGCGAACTACACGGATTAGCTTTAAGTTCACGCGAAACATACGATTTATCGTCAATATCATGCGATATACACGATTTCGCTTCAAATTCGTGCGAAATAGCGATTTTAAACAATCGATTTGGCTTCAAATTCATGCGATATGAACAATTTAACTTCAGATTCATAAGAAATACACGAATTAGCTTCAAATTCACACGAAACAAACGATTTAACTTCAATATCATGCGAAACACACGACTTCGATTCGAATTCGTGGAAAATAGCGATTTTAAACAAACGATTTGGTTTCAAATTCAGGCGAAATGAACAATTTAGCTTCAGATTCATGCCAACTACACGGATTAGCTTTAAATTCACGCGAAACATACGATTTATCGTCAATATCATGCGATATACACGACTTCGCTTCAAATTCGTGCGAAATAGCGATTTTAAACAAACGATTTAGCTTCAAATTCATTCGATATGAACAATTTAGCTTCAGATTCATGCGAACTACACGGATTAGCTTTAAATTCAAGCGAAACATACGATTTATCGTCAATATCATGCGAAACACACGATTTCGATTGAAATTCGTGCAAAATAGCGACTTTAACCAAACGATTTAGCTTCAAATTCATGCGAAATGAACAATTTAGCTTCAGATTCATGCGAAATACACGAATCAGCTTCACATTCAAGCGAAACATACGATTTATCGTCAATATCATGCGAAACACACGATTTCGATTCAAATTCGAGCAAAATAACGATTTTAAACAAACGATTTAGCTTCAAATTTATGCGAAATGAACAATTTAGCTTCAGATTCATGCGAACTACACGGATTAGCTTTAAGTTCACGCGAAACATACGATTTATCGTCAATATCATGCGATATACACGATTTCGCTTCAAATTCGTGCGAAATAGCGATTTTAAACAATCGATTTGCTTCAAATTCATGCGATATGAACAATTTAACTTCAGATTCATAAGAAATACACGAATTAGCTTCAAATTCACACGAAACAAACGATTTAACTTCAATATCATGCGAAACACACGACTTCGATTCGAATTCGTGCAAAATAGCGATTTTAAACAAACGATTTGGTTTCAAATTCAGGCGAAATGAACAATTTAGCTTCAGATTCATGCCAACTACACGGATTAGCTTTAAATTCACGCGAAACATACGATTTAGCTTCAATATCATGCGAAACACACGATTTCGATTCAAATTCGTGCAAAATAGCGATTTTAAACAAACGATTTAGCTTCAAATTCATGCGAAATGAACAATTTAGCTTCAGATTCATGCGAACTACACGGATTAGCTTTAAATTCAAGCGAAACATACGATTTATCGTCAATATCATGCGAAACACACGATTTCGATTGAAATTCGTGCAAAATAGCGACTTTAACCAAACGATTTAGCTTCAAATTCATGCGAAATGAACAATTAGCTTCAGATTCATGCGAAATACACGAATCAGCTTCACATTCACGCGAAACATACGATTTAGCTTCAATATCATGCGAAACACACGATTTCGATCCAAATTCGTGCGAAATAGCGATTTTAAACAAACGATTTGGCTTCAAATTCATGCGATATGAACAATTTAACTTCAGATTCATGAGAAATACACGAATTAGCTTCAAATTCACACGAAACAAACGATTTAACTTCAATATCATGCGAAACACACGATTTCGATCGAAATTCGTGCGAAATAGCCATTTTAAACAAACGATTTGGCTTCAAATTCATGCGATATGAACAATTTAACTTCAGATTCATGAGAAATACACGAATTAGCTTCAAATTCACACGAAACAAACGATTTAACTTCAATATCATGCGAAACACACGATTTCGATTCAAATTCGTGCAAAATAACGATTTTAAACAAACGATTTAGCTTCAAATTTATGCGAAATGAACAATTTAGCTTCAGATTCATGCGAACTACACGATTAGCTTTAAGTTCACGCGAAACATACGATTTATCGTCAATATCATGCGATATACACGATTTCGCTTCAAATTCGTGCGAAATAGCGATTTTAAACAAACGATTTAGCTTCAAATTCATGCGATATGAACAATTTAAATTCACATTCATGCGAACTACACGGATTAGCTTTAAATTCAAGCGAAACATACGATTTATCGTCATTATCATGCGAAACACACGATTTCGATTGAAATTCGTGCGAAATAGCGACTTTAACCAAACGATTTAGCTTCAAATTCATGCGAAATGAACAATTTAGCTTCAGATTCATGCGAAATACACGAATCAGCTTCAAATTCAAGCGAAACATACGATTTAACTTCAATATCATGCGAAACACACGATTTCGTTCCAAATTCGTGCAAAATAGCGATTTTAAACAAACGATTTGGTTTCAAATTCAGGCGAAATGAACAATTTAGCTTCAGATTCATGCAAACTACACGGATTAGGTTTAAATCAACGCGAAACTTACGATTTATCGTCAATATCATGCGAAACACACGATTTCGATTCAAATTCGTGCAAAATAACGATTTTAAACAAAGGATTAGCTTCAAATTTATGCGAAATGAACAATTTAGCTTCACATTCATGCGAACTACACGGATTAGCTTTAAATTCACGCGAAACATACGATTTAGCTTCAATATCATGCGAAACACACGATTTCGATTCAAATTCGTGCAAAATAGTGATTTTAAACAAACGATTTAGCTTCAAATTCATGCGAAATGAACAATTTAGCTTCAGATTCATGCGAAATACACGAATCAGCTTCACATTCACGCGAAACATACGATTTAGCTTCAATATCATGCGAAACACACGATTTCGATCCAAATTCGTGCGAAATAGCGATTTTAAACAAACGATTTAGCTTCAAATTCATGCGATATGAACAATTTAAATTCACATTCATGCGAACTACACGGATTAGCTTTAAATTCACGCGAAACATACGATTTAGCTTGAATATCATGCGAAACACACGATTTCGATTCAAATTCGTGCAAAATAGCGATTTTAAACAAACGATTTAGCTTCAAATTCATGCGAAATGAACAATTTAGCTTCAGATTCATGCGAACTACACGGATTAGCTTTAAATTCAAGCGAAACATACGATTTATCGTCAATATCATGCGAAACACACGATTTCGATTGAAATTCGTGCGAAATAGCGACTTTAACCAAACGATTTAGCTTCAAATTCATGCGAAATGAACAATTTAGCTTCAGATTCATGCGAAATACACGAATCAGCTTCACATTCACGCGAAACATACGATTTAGCTTCAATATCATGCGAAACACACGATTCGATCCAAATTCGTGCGAAATAGCGATTTTAAACAAACGATTTAGCTTCAAATTTATGCGAAATGAACAATTTAGCTTCAGATTCATGCGAACTACACGGATTAGCTTTAAATTCACACGAAACAAACGATTTAACTTCAATATCATGCGAAACACACGATTTCGATCCAAATTCGTGCGAAATAGCGATTTTAAACAAACGATTTGGCTTCAAATTTATGCGAAATGAACAATTTAGCTTCAGATTCATGCGAACTACACGGATTAGCTTTAAATTCAAGCGAAACATACGATTTATCGTCAATATCATGCGATATACACGATTTCGCTTCAAATTCGTGCGAAATAGCGATTTTAAACAAACGATTTAGCTTCAAATTCATGCGATATGAACAATTTAAATTCACATTCATGCGAACTACACGGATTAGCTTTAAATTCACGCGAAACATACGATTTAGCTTCAATATCATGCGAAACACACGATTTCGATTCAAATTCGTGCAAAATAGCGATTTTAAACAAACGATTTAGCTTCAAATTCATGTGAAATGAACAATTTAGCTTCAGATTCATGCGGACTACACGGATTAGCTTTAAATTCAAGCGAAACATACGATTTATCGTCAATATCATGCGAAACACACGATTTCGATTGAAATTCGTGCGAAATAGCGACTTTAACCAAACGATTTAGCTTCAAATTCATGCGAAATGAACAATTTAGCTTCAGATTCATGCGAAATACCCGAATCAGCTTCACATTCACGCGAAACATACGATTTAGCTTCAATATCATGCGAAACACACGATTTCGATCCAAATTCGTGCGAAATAGCGATTTTAAACAAACGATTTGGCTTCAAATTCATGCGATATGAAGAATTTAACTTCAGATTCATGAGAAATACACGAATTAGCTTCAAATTCACACGAAACAAACGATTTAACTTCAATATCATGCGAAACACACGATTTCGATCCAAATTCGTGCGAAATAGCGATTTTAAACAAACGATTTGGCTTCAAATTCATGCGATATGAACAATTTAACTTCAGATTCATGAGAAATACACGAATTAGCTTCAAATTCACACGAAACAAACGATTTAACTTCAATATCATGCGAAACACACGATTTCGATTCAAATTCGTGCAAAATAACGATTTTAAACAAACGATTTAGCTTCAAATTTATGCGAAATGAACAATTTAGCTTCAGATTCATGCGAACTACACGGATTAGCTTTAAGTTCACGCGAAACATACGATTTATCGTCAATATCATGCGATATACACGATTTCGCTTCAAATTCGTGCGAAATAGCGATTTTAAACAAACGATTTAGCTTCAAATTCATGCGATATGAACAATTTAAATTCACATTCATGCGAACTACACGGATTAGCTTTAAATTCAAGCGAAACATACGATTTATCGTCATTATCATGCGAAACACACGATTTCGATTGAAATTCGTGCGAAATAGCGACTTTAACCAAACGATTTAGCTTCAAATTCATGCGAAATGAACAATTTAGCTTCAGATTCATGCGAAATACACGAATCAGCTTCAAATTCAAGAAAAACATACGATTTAGCTTCAATATCATGCGAAACACACGATTTCGATTCAAATTCGTGCAAAATAGCGATTTTAAACAAACGATTTGGTTTCAAATTCAGGCGAAATGAACAATTTAGCTTCAGATTCATGCGAACTACACGGATTAGGTTTAAATCAACGCGAAACTTACGATTTATCGTCAATATCATGCGATATACACGATTTCGCTTCAAATTCGTGCGAAATAGCGATTTTAAACAAACGATTTAGCTTCAAATTCATGCGATATGGACAATTTAATTTCACATTCATGCGAACTACACGGATTAGCTTTAAATTCAAGCGAAACATATGATTTATCGTCAATATCATGCGAAACACACGATTTCGATTGAAATTCGTGCGAAATAGCGACTTTAACCAAACGATTTAGCTTCAAATTCATGCGAAATGAACAATTTAGCTTCAGATTCATGCGAAATACAAGAATCAGCTTCAAATTCACGCGAAACATACGATTTAGCTTCAATATCATGCGAAACACACGATTTCGATCCAAATTCGTGCGAAATAGCGATTTTAAACAAACGATTTGGCTTCAAATTCATGCGATATGAACAATTTAACTTCAGATTCATGAGAAATACACGAATTAGCTTCAAATTCACACGAAACAAACGATTTAACTTCAATATCATGCGAAACACACGATTTCGATCCAAATTCGTGCGAAATAGCGATTTTAACAAACGATTTGGCTTCAAATTCATGCGATATGAACAATTTAACTTCAGATTCATGAGAAATACACGAATTAGCTTCAAATTCACACGAAACAAATGATTTAACTTCAATATCATGCGAAACACACGATTTCGACTCAAATTCGTGCAAAATAACGATTTTATACAAACGATTTAGCTTCAAATTTATGCGAAATGAACAATTTAGCTTCAGATTCATGCGAACTACACGGATTAGCTTTAAGTTCACGCGAAACATACGATTTATCGTCAATATCATGCGATATACACGATTTCGCTTCAAATTCGTGCGAAATAGCGATTTTAAACAAACGATTTAGCTTCAAATTCATGCGATATGAACAATTTAAATTCACATTCATGCGAACTACACGGATTAGCTTTAAATTCAAGCGAAACATACGATTTATCGTCATTATCATGCGAAACACACGATTACGATCCAAATTCGTGCGAAATAGCGATTTTAAACAAACGATTTGGCTTCAAATTCATGCGATATGAACAATTTAACTTCACATTCATGCGAACTACACGGATTAGCTTCAAATTCACACGAAACAAACGATTTAACTTCAATATCATGCGAAACACACGACTTCGATTCGAATTCGTGCAAAATAGCGATTTTAAACAAACGATTTGGTTTCAAATTCAGGCGAAATGAACAATTTAGCTTCAGATTCATGCCAACTACACGGATTAGCTTTAAATTCAAGCTAAACATACGATTTAGCTTCAATATCATGCGAAACACACGATTTCGATTCAAATTCGTGCAAAATAGCGATTTTAAACAAACGATTTCGTTTCAAATTCAGGCGAAATGAACAATTTAGCTTCAGACTCATGCGAACTACACGGATTAGGTTTAAATCAACGCGAAACTTACGATTTATCGTCAATATCATGCGATATACACGATTTCGCTTCAAATTCGTGCGAAATAGCGATTTTAAACAAACGATTTAGCTTCAAATTCATGCGATATGAACAATTTAAATTCACATTCATGCGAACTACACGGATTAGCTTTAAATTCAAGCGAAACATACGATTTATCGTCAATATCATGCTAAACACACGATTTCGATTCAAATTCGTGCAAAATAACGATTTTAAACAAACGATTTAGCTTCAAATTTATGCGAAATGAACAATTTAGCTTCAGATTCATGCGAACTACACGGATTAGCTTTAAGTTCACGCGAAACATACGATTTATCGTCAATATCATGCGATATACACGATTTCGCTTCAAATTCGTGCGAAATAGCGATTTTAAACAAACGATTTAGCTTCAAATTTATGCGAACTGAACAATTTAGCTTCAGATTCATGCGAACTACACGGATTAGCTTTAAGTTCACGCGAAACATACGGTTTATCGTCAATATCATGCGAAACACACGATTTCGATTCAAATTCGTGCAAAATAGCGACTTTAACCAAACGATTTAGCTTCAAATTCATGCGAAATGAACAATTTAGCTTCAGATTCATGCGAAATACACGAATCAGCTTCACATTCACGCGAAACATACGATTTAGCTTCAATATCATGCGAAACACACGATTTTGATCCAAATTCATGCGAAATAGCGATTTTAAACAAACGATTTGGCTTCAAATTCATGCGATATGAACAATTTAACTTCAGATTCATGAGAAATACACGAATTAACTTCAAATTCAAACGAAACAAACGATTTAACTTCAATATCATGCGAAACACACGATTTCGATCCAAATTCGTGCGAAATAGCGATTTTAAACAACCGATTTGGCTTCAAATTCATGCGATATGAACAATTTAACTTCAGATTCATGAGAAATAAACGAATTAGCTTCAAATTCACACGAAACAAACGATTTAACTTCAATATCATGCGAAACACACGACTTCGATTCGAATTCGTGCAAAATAGCGATTTTAAACAAACGATTTGGTTTCAAATTCAGGCGAAATGAACAATTTAGCTTCAGATTCATGCGAACTACACGGATTAGCTTTAAATTCACGCGTAACATACGATTTAGCTTCAATATCATGCGAAACACACGATTTCGATTGAAATTCGTGCGAAATTGCGACTTTAACCAAACGATTTGGCTTCAATTCATGCGATATGAACAATTTAAATTCACATTCATGCGAACTACACGGATTAGCTTTAAATTCAAGCGAAACATACGATTTATCGTCATTATCATGCGAAACGCACGATTTCGATTGAAATTCGTGCGAAATAGCGACTTTAACCAAACGATTTAGCTTCAAATTCACACGAAACAAACGATTTAACTTCAATATCATGCGAAACACACGATTTCGATTCAAATTCGTGCAAAATAACGATTTTCAACAAACGATTTAGCTTCAAATTTATGCGAAATGAACAATTTAGCTTCAGATTCATGCGAACTACACGGATTAGCTTTAAGTTCACGCGAAACATACGATTTATCGTCAATATCATGCGATATACACGATTTCGCCTAAATTCGTGCGAAATAGCGATTTTAAACAAACGATTTAGCTTCAAATTCATGCGAAATGAACAATTTAGCTTCAGATTCATGCGAAATACACGAATCAGCTTCAAATTCAAGCGAAACATACGATTTAGCTTCAATATCATGCGAAACACACGATTTCGATCCGAATTCGTGCGAAATAGCGACTTTAACCAAACGATTTAGCTTCAAATTCATGCGGAATGAACAATTTAGCTTCAGATTCATGCGAAATACACGAATCAGCTTCACATTCAAGCGAAACATACGATTTATCGTCAATATCATGCGAAACACACGATTTCGATTCAAATTCGAGCAAAATAACGATTTTAAACAAACGATTTAGCTTCAAATTTATGCGAAATGAACAATTTAGCTTCAGATTCATGCGAACTACACGGATTAGCTTTAAATTCACGCGAAACATACGATTTAGCTTCAATATCATGCGAAACACACGATTTCGATTCAAATTCGTGCGAAATAGCGATTTTAAACAATCGATTTGGCTTCAAATTCATGCGATATGAACAATTTAACTTCAGATTCATAAGAAATACACGAATTAGCTTCAAATTCACACGAAACAAACGATTTAACTTCAATATCATGCGAAACACACGACTTCGATTCGAATTCGTGGAAAATAGCGATTTTAAACAAACGATTTGGTTTCAAATTCAGGCGAAATGAACAATTTAGCTTCAGATTCATGCCAACTACACGGATTAGCTTTAAATTCACGCGAAACATACGATTTATCGTCAATATCATGCGATATACACGACTTCGCTTCAAATTCGTGCGAAATAGCGATTTTAAACAAACGATTTAGCTTCAAATTCATTCGATATGAACAATTTAGCTTCAGATTCATGCGAACTACACGGATTAGCTTTTAAATTCAAGCGAAACATACGATTTATCGTCAATATCATGCGAAACACACGATTTCGATTGAAATTCGTGCAAAATAGCGACTTTAACCAAACGATTTAGCTTCAAATTCATGCGAAATGAACAATTTAGCTTCAGATTCATGCGAAATACACGAATCAGCTTCACATTCAAGCGAAACATACGATTTATCGTCAATATCATGCGAAACACACGATTTCGATTCAAATTCGAGCAAAATAACGATTTTAAACAAACGATTTAGCTTCAAATTTATGCGAAATGAACAATTTAGCTTCAGATTCATGCGAACTACACGGATTAGCTTTAAGTTCACGCGAAACATACGATTTATTGTCAATATCATGCGATATACACGATTTCGCTTCAAATTCGTGCGAAATAGCGATTTTAAACAATCGATTTGGCTTCAAATTCATGCGATATGAACAATTTAACTTCAGATTCATAAGAAATACACGAATTAGCTTCAAATTCACACGAAACAAACGATTTAACTTCAATATCATGCGAAACACACGACTTCGATTCGAATTCGTGCAAAATAGCGATTTTAAACAAACGATTTGGTTTCAAATTCAGGCGAAATGAACAATTTAGCTTCAGATTCATGCCAACTACACGGATTAGCTTTAAATTCACGCGAAACATACGATTTAGCTTCAATATCATGCGAAACACACGATTTCGATTCAAATTCGTGCAAAATAGCGATTTTAAACAAACGATTTAGCTTCAAATTCATGCGAAATGAACAATTTAGCTTCAGATTCATGCGAACTACACGGATTAGCTTTAAATTCAAGCGAAACATACGATTTATCGTCAATATCATGCGAAACACACGATTTCGATTGAAATTCGTGCAAAATAGCGACTTTAACCAAACGATTTAGCTTCAAATTCATGCGAAATGAACAATTTAGCTTCAGATTCATGCGAAATACACGAATCAGCTTCACATTCACGCGAAACATACGATTTAGCTTCAATATCATGCGAAACACACGATTTCGATCCAAATTCGTGCGAAATAGCGATTTTAAACAAACGATTTGGCTTCAAATTCATGCGATATGAACAATTTAACTTCAGATTCATGAGAAATACACGAATTAGCTTCAAATTCACACGAAACAAACGATTTAACTTCAATATCATGCGAAACACACGATTTCGATCGAAATTCGTGCGAAATAGCCATTTTAAACAAACGATTTGGCTTCAAATTCATGCGATATGAACAATTTAACTTCAGATTCATGAGAAATACACGAATTAGCTTCAAATTCACACGAAACAAACGATTTAACTTCAATATCATGCGAAACACACGATTTCGATTCAAATTCGTGCAAAATAACGATTTTAAACAAACGATTTAGCTTCAAATTTATGCGAAATGAACAATTTAGCTTCAGATTCATGCGAACTACACGGATTAGCTTTAAGTTCACGCGAAACATACGATTTATCGTCAATATCATGCGATATACACGATTTCGCTTCAAATTCGTGCGAAATAGCGATTTTAAACAAACGATTTAGCTTCAAATTCATGCGATATGAACAATTTAAATTCACATTCATGCGAACTACACGGATTAGCTTTAAATTCAAGCGAAACATACGATTTATCGTCATTATCATGCGAAACACACGATTTCGATTGAAATTCGTGCGAAATAGCGACTTTAACCAAACGATTTAGCTTCAAATTCATGCGAAATGAACAATTTAGCTTCAGATTCATGCGAAATACACGAATCAGCTTCAAATTCAAGCGAAACATACGATTTAACTTCAATATCATGCGAAACACACGATTTCGTTCCAAATTCGTGCAAAATAGCGATTTTAAACAAACGATTTGGTTTCAAATTCAGGCGAAATGAACAATTTAGCTTCAGATTCATGCAAACTACACGGATTAGGTTTAAATCAACGCGAAACTTACGATTTATCGTCAATATCATGCGAAACACACGATTTCGATTCAAATTCGTGCAAAATAGTGATTTTAAACAAACGATTTAGCTTCAAATTCATGCGAAATGAACAATTTAGCTTCAGATTCATGCGAAATACACGAATCAGCTTCACATTCACGCGAAACATACGATTTAGCTTCAATATCATGCGAAACACACGATTTCGATCCAAATTCGTGCGAAATAGCGATTTTAAACAAACGATTTAGCTTCAAATTCATGCGATATGAACAATTTAAATTCACATTCATGCGAACTACACGGATTAGCTTTAAATTCACGCGAAACATACGATTTAGCTTGAATATCATGCGAAACACACGATTTCGATTCAAATTCGTGCAAAATAGCGATTTTAAACAAACGATTTAGCTTCAAATTCATGCGAAATGAACAATTTAGCTTCAGATTCATGCGAACTACACGGATTAGCTTTAAATTCAAGCGAAACATACGATTTATCGTCAATATCATGCGAAACACACGATTTCGATTGAAATTCGTGCGAAATAGCGACTTTAACCAAACGATTTAGCTTCAAATTCATGCGAAATGAACAATTTAGCTTCAGATTCATGCGAAATACACGAATCAGCTTCACATTCACGCGAAACATACGATTTAGCTTCAATATCATGCGAAACACACGATTTCGATCCAAATTCGTGCGAAATAGCGATTTTAAACAAACGATTTAGCTTCAAATTTATGCGAAATGAACAATTTAGCTTCAGATTCATGCGAACTACACGGATTAGCTTTAAATTCACACGAAACAAACGATTTAACTTCAATATCATGCGAAACACACGATTTCGATCCAAATTCGTGCGAAATAGCGATTTTAAACAAACGATTTGGCTTCAAATTTATGCGAAATGAACAATTTAGCTTCAGATTCATGCGAACTACACGGATTAGCTTTAAATTCAAGCGAAACATACGATTTATCGTCAATATCATGCGATATACACGATTTCGCTTCAAATTCGTGCGAAATAGCGATTTTAAACAAACGATTTAGCTTCAAATTCATGCGATATGAACAATTTAAATTCACATTCATGCGAACTACACGGATTAGCTTTAAATTCACGCGAAACATACGATTTAGCTTCAATATCATGCGAAACACACGATTTCGATTCAAATTCGTGCAAAATAGCGATTTTAAACAAACGATTTAGCTTCAAATTCATGTGAAATGAACAATTTAGCTTCAGATTCATGCGGACTACACGGATTAGCTTTAAATTCAAGCGAAACATACGATTTATCGTCAATATCATGCGAAACACACGATTTCGATTGAAATTCGTGCGAAATAGCGACTTTAACCAAACGATTTAGCTTCAAATTCATGCGAAATGAACAATTTAGCTTCAGATTCATGCGAAATACCCGAATCAGCTTCACATTCACGCGAAACATACGATTTAGCTTCAATATCATGCGAAACACACGATTTCGATCCAAATTCGTGCGAAATAGCGATTTTAAACAAACGATTTGGCTTCAAATTCATGCGATATGAACAATTTAACTTCAGATTCATGAGAAATACACGAATTAGCTTCAAATTCACACGAAACAAACGATTTAACTTCAATATCATGCGAAACACACGATTTCGATCCAAATTCGTGCGAAATAGCGATTTTAAACAAACGATTTGGCTTCAAATTCATGCGATATGAACAATTTAACTTCAGATTCATGAGAAATACACGAATTAGCTTCAAATTCACACGAAACAAACGATTTAACTTCAATATCATGCGAAACACACGATTTCGATTCAAATTCGTGCAAAATAACGATTTTAAACAAACGATTTAGCTTCAAATTTATGCGAAATGAACAATTTAGCTTCAGATTCATGCGAACTACACGGATTAGCTTTAAGTTCACGCGAAACATACGATTTATCGTCAATATCATGCGATATACACGATTTCGCTTCAAATTCGTGCGAAATAGCGATTTTAAACAAACGATTTAGCTTCAAATTCATGCGATATGAACAATTTAAATTCACATTCATGCGAACTACACGGATTAGCTTTAAATTCAAGCGAAACATACGATTTATCGTCATTATCATGCGAAACACACGATTTCGATTGAAATTCGTGCGAAATAGCGACTTTAACCAAACGATTTAGCTTCAAATTCATGCGAAATGAACAATTTAGCTTCAGATTCATGCGAAATACACGAATCAGCTTCAAATTCAAGAAAAACATACGATTTAGCTTCAATATCATGCGAAACACACGATTTCGATTCAAATTCGTGCAAAATAGCGATTTTAAACAAACGATTTGGTTTCAAATTCAGGCGAAATGAACAATTTAGCTTCAGATTCATGCGAACTACACGGATTAGGTTTAAATCAACGCGAAACTTACGATTTATCGTCAATATCATGCGATATACACGATTTCGCTTCAAATTCGTGCGAAATAGCGATTTTAAACAAACGATTTAGCTTCAAATTCATGCGATATGGACAATTTAATTTCACATTCATGCGAACTACACGGATTAGCTTTAAATTCAAGCGAAACATATGATTTATCGTCAATATCATGCGAAACACACGATTTCGATTGAAATTCGTGCGAAATAGCGACTTTAACCAAACGATTTAGCTTCAAATTCATGCGAAATGAACAATTTAGCTTCAGATTCATGCGAAATACAAGAATCAGCTTCAAATTCACGCGAAACATACGATTTAGCTTCAATATCATGCGAAACACACGATTTCGATCCAAATTCGTGCGAAATAGCGATTTTAAACAAACGATTTGGCTTCAAATTCATGCGATATGAACAATTTAACTTCAGATTCATGAGAAATACACGAATTAGCTTCAAATTCACACGAAACAAACGATTTAACTTCAATATCATGCGAAACACACGATTTCGATCCAAATTCGTGCGAAATAGCGATTTTAAACAAACGATTTGGCTTCAAATTCATGCGATATGAACAATTTAACTTCAGATTCATGAGAAATACACGAATTAGCTTCAAATTCACACGAAACAAATGATTTAACTTCAATATCATGCGAAACACACGATTTCGACTCAAATTCGTGCAAAATAACGATTTTATACAAACGATTTAGCTTCAAATTTATGCGAAATGAACAATTTAGCTTCAGATTCATGCGAACTACACGGATTAGCTTTAAGTTCACGCGAAACATACGATTTATCGTCAATATCATGCGATATACACGATTTCGCTTCAAATTCGTGCGAAATAGCGATTTTAAACAAACGATTTAGCTTCAAATTCATGCGATATGAACAATTTAACTTCACATTCATGCGAACTACACGGATTAGCTTCAAATTCACACGAAACAAACGATTTAACTTCAATATCATGCGAAACACACGACTTCGATTCGAATTCGTGCAAAATAGCGATTTTAAACAAACGATTTGGTTTCAAATTCAGGCGAAATGAACAATTTAGCTTCAGATTCATGCCAACTACACGGATTAGCTTTAAATTCAAGCTAAACATACGATTTAGCTTCAATATCATGCGAAACACACGATTTCGATTCAAATTCGTGCAAAATAGCGATTTTAAACAAACGATTTCGTTTCAAATTCAGGCGAAATGAACAATTTAGCTTCAGACTCATGCGAACTACACGGATTAGGTTTAAATCAACGCGAAACTTACGATTTATCGTCAATATCATGCGATATACACGATTTCGCTTCAAATTCGTGCGAAATAGCGATTTTAAACAAACGATTTAGCTTCAAATTCATGCGATATGAACAATTTAAATTCACATTCATGCGAACTACACGGATTAGCTTTAAATTCAAGCGAAACATACGATTTATCGTCAATATCATGCTAAACACACGATTTCGATTCAAATTCGTGCAAAATAACGATTTTAAACAAACGATTTAGCTTCAAATTTATGCGAAATGAACAATTTAGCTTCAGATTCATGCGAACTACACGGATTAGCTTTAAGTTCACGCGAAACATACGATTTATCGTCAATATCATGCGATATACACGATTTCGCTTCAAATTCGTGCGAAATAGCGATTTTAAACAAACGATTTAGCTTCAAATTTATGCGAACTGAACAATTTAGCTTCAGATTCATGCGAACTACACGGATTAGCTTTAAGTTCACGCGAAACATACGGTTTATCGTCAATATCATGCGAAACACACGATTTCGATTCAAATTCGTGCAAAATAGCGACTTTAACCAAACGATTTAGCTTCAAATTCATGCGAAATGAACAATTTAGCTTCAGATTCATGCGAAATACACGAATCAGCTTCACATTCACGCGAAACATACGATTTAGCTTCAATATCATGCGAAACACACGATTTTGATCCAAATTCATGCGAAATAGCGATTTTAAACAAACGATTTGGCTTCAAATTCATGCGATATGAACAATTTAACTTCAGATTCATGAGAAATACACGAATTAACTTCAAATTCAAACGAAACAAACGATTTAACTTCAATATCATGCGAAACACACGATTTCGATCCAAATTCGTGCGAAATAGCGATTTTAAACAACCGATTTGGCTTCAAATTCATGCGATATGAACAATTTAACTTCAGATTCATGAGAAATAAACGAATTAGCTTCAAATTCACACGAAACAAACGATTTAACTTCAATATCATGCGAAACACACGACTTCGATTCGAATTCGTGCAAAATAGCGATTTTAAACAAACGATTTGGTTTCAAATTCAGGCGAAATGAACAATTTAGCTTCAGATTCATGCGAACTACACGGATTAGCTTTAAATTCACGCGTAACATACGATTTAGCTTCAATATCATGCGAAACACACGATTTCGATTGAAATTCGTGCGAAATTGCGACTTTAACCAAACGATTTGGCTTCAAATTCATGCGATATGAACAATTTAAATTCACATTCATGCGAACTACACGGATTAGCTTTAAATTCAAGCGAAACATACGATTTATCGTCATTATCATGCGAAACGCACGATTTCGATTGAAATTCGTGCGAAATAGCGACTTTAACCAAACGATTTAGCTTCAAATTCACACGAAACAAACGATTTAACTTCAATATCATGCGAAACACACGATTTCGATTCAAATTCGTGCAAAATAACGATTTTCAACAAACGATTTAGCTTCAAATTTATGCGAAATGAACAATTTAGCTTCAGATTCATGCGAACTACACGGATTAGCTTTAAGTTCACGCGAAACATACGATTTATCGTCAATATCATGCGATATACACGATTTCGCCTAAATTCGTGCGAAATAGCGATTTTAAACAAACGATTTAGCTTCAAATTCATGCGAAATGAACAATTTAGCTTCAGATTCATGCGAAATACACGAATCAGCTTCAAATTCAAGCGAAACATACGATTTAGCTTCAATATCATGCGAAACACACGATTTCGATCCGAATTCGTGCGAAATAGCGACTTTAACCAAACGATTTAGCTTCAAATTCATGCGGAATGAACAATTTAGCTTCAGATTCATGCGATCTACACGGATTAGCTTTAAATTCACGCGATACATACGATTTAGCTTGAATATCATGCGAAACACACGATTTCGATTCAAATTCGTGCAAAATAGCGATTTTAAACAAACGATTTCGTTTCAAATTCAGGCGAAATGAACAATTTAGCTTCAGACTCATGCGAACTACACGGATTAGGTTTAAATCAACGCGAAACTTACGATTTATCGTCAATATCATGCGATATACACGATTTCGCTTCAAATTCGTGCGAAATAGCGATTTTAAACAAACGATTTAGCTTCAAATTCATGCGATATGAACATTTTAAATTCACATTCATGCGAACTACACGGATTAGCTTTAAATTCAAGCGAAACATACGATTTATCGTCAATATCATGCTAAACACACGATTTCGATTCAAATTCGTGCAAAATAACGATTTTAAACAAACGATTTAGCTTCAAATTTATGCGAAATGAACAATTTAGCTTCAGATTCATGCGAACTACACGGATTAGCTTTAAGTTCACGCGAAACATACGATTTATCGTCAATATCATGCGATATACACGATTTCGTTTCAAATTCGTGCGAAATAGCGATTTTAAACAAACGATTTAGCTTCAAATTTATGCGAAATGAACAATTTAGCTTCAGATTCATGCGAACTACACGGATTAGCTTTAAGTTCACGCGAAACATACGGTTTATCGTCAATATCATGCGAAACACACGATTTCGATTCAAATTCGTGCAAAATAGCGACTTTAACCAAACGATTTAGCTTCAAATTCATGCGAAATGAACAATTTAGCTTCAGATTCATGCGAAATACACGAATCAGCTTCACATTCACGCGAAATATACGATTTAGCTTCAATATCATGCGAAACACACGATTTTGATCCAAATTCGTGCGAAATAGCGATTTTAAACAAACGATTTGGCTTCAAATTCATGCGATATGAACAATTTAACTTCAGATTCATGAGAAATACACGAATTAACTTCAAATTCACACGAAACAAACGATTTAACTTCAATATCATGCGAAACACACGACTTCGATTCGAATTCGTGCAAAATAGCGATTTTAAACAAACGATTTGGTTTCAAATTCAGGCGAAATGAACAATTTAGCTTCAGATTCATGCGAACTACACGGATTAGCTTTAAATTCACGCGTAACATACGATTTAGCTTCAATATCATGCGAAACACACGATTTCGATTGAAATTCGTGCGAAATTGCGACTTTAACCAAACGATTTGGCTTCAAATTCATGCGATATGAACAATTTAAATTCACATTCATGCGAACTACACGGATTAGCTTTAAATTCAAGCGAAACATACGATTTATCGTCATTATCATGCGAAACGCACGATTTCGATTGAAATTCGTGCGAAATAGCGACTTTAACCAAACGATTTAGCTTCAAATTCACACGAAACAAACGATTTAACTTCAATATCATGCGAAACACACGATTTCGATTCAAATTCGTGCAAAATAACGATTTTAAACAAACCATTTAGCTTCAAATTTATGCGAAATGAACAATTTAGCTTCAGATTCATGCGAACTACACGGATTAGCTTTAAGTTCACGCGAAACATACGATTTATCGTCAATATCATGCGATATACACGATTTCGCCTAAATTCGTGCGAAATAGCGATTTTAAACAAACGATTTAGCTTCAAATTCATGCGAAATGAACAATTTAGCTTCAGATTCATGCGAAATACACGAATCAGCTTCAAATTCAAGCGAAACATACGATTTAGCTTCAATATCATGCGAAACACACGATTTCGATCCGAATTCGTGCGAAATAGCGATTTTAAAAAAACGATTTGGCTTCAAATTCATGCGATATGAACAATTTAACTTCAGATTCATGAGAAATACACGAATTAGCTTCAAATTCAAACGAAACAAACGATTTAACTTCAATATCATGCGAAACACACAATTTCGATCCAAATTCGTGCGAAATAGCGATTTTAAAAAAACGATTTGGCTTCAAATTCATGCGATATGAACAATTTAGCTTCAGATTCATGCGAAATACACGAATCAGCTTCAACTTCAAGCGAAACATACGATTTAGCTTCAATATCATGCGAAACACACGATTTCGATCCAAATTCGTGCGAAATAGCGATTTTAAACAAACGATTTGGCTTCAATTCATGCGATATGAACAATTTAACTTCAGATTCATGAGAAATACACGAATTAGCTTCAAATTCACACGAAACAAAGGATTTAACTTCAATATCATGCGAAACACACGATTTCGATCCAAATTCGTGCGAAATAGCGATTTTAAACAAACGATTTAGCTTCAAATTTATGCGAAATGAACAATTTAGCTTCAGATTCATGCGAACTACACGGATTAGCTTTAAGTTCACGCGAAACATACGATTTATCGTCAATATCATGCGATATACACGATTTCGCTTCAAATTCGTGCGAAATAGCGATTTTAAACAAACGATTTAGCTTCAAATTCATGCGATATGAACAATTTAAATTCACATTCATGCGAACTACACGGATTAGCTTTAAATTCAAGCGAAACATACGATTTATCGTCATTATCATGCGAAACACACGATTTCGATTGAAATTCGTGCGAAATAGCGACTTTAACCAAACGATTTAGCTTCAAATTCATGCGAAATGAACAATTTAGCTTCAGATTCATGCGAACTACACGGATTAGCTTTAAATTCACGGGAAACATACGATTTAGCTTGAATATCATGCGAAACACACGATTTCGATTCAAATTCGTGCAAAATAGCGATTTTAAACAAACGATTTAGCTTCAAATTCATGCGAAATGAACAGTTTAGCTTCAGATTCATGCGAACTACACGGATTAGGTTTAAATCAACGCGACACTTACGATTTATCGTCAATATCATGCGATATACACGATTTCGCTTCAAATTCGTGCGAAATAGCGATTTTAAACAAACGATTTAGCTTCAAATTCATGCGATATGGACAATTTAAATTCACATTCATGCGAACTACACGGATTAGCTTTAAATTCAAGCGAAACATACGATTTATCGTCAATATCATGCGAAACACACGATTTCGCTTCAAATTCGTGCGAAATAGCGATTTTAAACAAACGATTTAGCTTCAAATTCATGCGATATGAACAATTTAATTTCACATTCATGCGAACTACACGGATTAGCTTTAAATTCAAGCGAAACATACGATTTATCGTCATTATCATGCGAAACACACGATTACGATTGAAATTCGTGCGAAATAGCGACTTTAACCAAACGATTTAGCTTCAAATTCATGCGAAATGAACAATTTAGCTTCAGATTCATGCGAAATACACGAATCAGCTTCAAATTCAAGCGAAACATACGATTTAGCTTCAATATCATGCGAAACACACGATTTCGATCCAAATTCGTGCGAAATAGCGATTTTAAACAAACGATTTGGCCTCAAATTCATGCGAAATGAACAATTTAGCTTCACATTCATGCGAACTACACGGATTAGCTTTAAATTCACGCGAAACATACGATTTAGCTTCAATATCATGCGAAACACACGATTTCGATTCAAATTCGTGCAAAATAGCGATTTTAAACAAACGATTTAGCTTCAAATTCATGCGAAATGAACAATTTAGCTTCAGATTCATGCGAACTACACGGATTAGCTTTAAATTCAAGCGTAACATACGATTTATCGTCAATATCATGCGAAACACACGATTTCGATTGAAATTCGTGCGAAATAGCGACTTTAACCAAACGATTTAGCTTCAAATTCATGCGAAATGAACAATTTAGCTTCAGATTCATGCGAAATACACGGATTAGCTTCAAATTCACACGAAACAAACGATTTAGCTTCAATATCATGCGAAACGCACGATTTCGATCGAAATTCGTGCGAAATAGCGATTTTAAACAAACGATTTTGCTTCAAATTCATGCCAAATGAACAATTTAGCTTCAGATTCATGCGAAATACACGTATTAGCTTTAAATCAACGCGAAACATACGATTTATCGTCAATATCATGCGAAACACACGATTTCGATTGAAATTCGTGCGAAATAGCGACTTTAACCAAACGATTTAGCTTCAAATTCATGCGAAATGAACAATTTAGCTTCAGATTCATGCGAAATACACGAATCAGCTTCAAATTCACGCGAAACATACGACTTCGCTTCAATATCATGCGAAACACACGATTTCGATCCAAATTCGTGCGAAATAGCGATTTTAAACAAACGATTTGGCTTCAAATTCATGCGATATGAACAATCTAACTTCAGATTCATGAGAAATACACGAATTAGCTTCAAATTCAAACGAAACAAACGATTTAACTTCAATATCATGCGAAAAACACGACTTCGATTCGAATTCGTGCAAAATAGCGATTTTAAACAAACGATTTGGTTTCAAATTCAGGCGAAATGAACAATTTAGCTTCAGATTCATGCGAACTACACGGATTAGCTTTAAATTCTCGCGAAACATACGATTTAGCTTCAATATCATGCGAAACACACGATTTCGATTGAAATTCGTGCGAAATAGCGACTTTAACCAAACGATTTAGCTTCAAATTCATGCGAAATGAACAATTTAGCTTCAGATTCATGCGAAATACACGAATCTGCTTCAAATTCAAGCGAAACATACGATATAGCTTCAATATCATGCGAAACACACGATTTCGATCCAAATTCGTGCAAAATAGCGATTTTAAACAAACGATTTGGCTTCAAATTCATGCGATATGAACAATTTAACTTCAGATTCATGAGAAATACACGAATTAGCTTCAAATTCAACCGAAACAAACGATTTAATTTCAATATCATGCGAAACACACGATTTCGATCCGAATTCGTGCGAAATAGCGATTTTAAAAAAACGATTTGGCTTCAAATTCATGCGATATGAACAATTTAACTTCAGATTCATGAGAAATACACGAATTAGCTTCAAATTCAAACGAAACAAACGATTTAACTTCAATATCATGCGAAACACACAATTTCGATCCAAATTCGTGCGAAATAGCGATTTTAAAAAAACGATTTGGCTTCAAATTCATGCGATATGAACAATTTAGCTTCAGATTCATGCGAAATACACGAATCAGCTTCAACTTCAAGCGAAACATACGATTTAGCTTCAATATCATGCGAAACACACGATTTCGATCCAAATTCGTGCGAAATAGCGATTTTAAACAAACGATTTGGCTTCAAATTCATGCGATATGAACAATTTAACTTCAGATTCATGAGAAATACACGAATTAGCTTCAAATTCACACGAAACAAAGGATTTAACTTCAATATCATGCGAAACACACGATTTCGATCCAAATTCGTGCGAAATAGCGATTTTAAACAAACGATTTAGCTTCAAATTTATGCGAAATGAACAATTTAGCTTCAGATTCATGCGAACTACACGGATTAGCTTTAAGTTCACGCGAAACATACGATTTATCGTCAATATCATGCGATATACACGATTTCGCTTCAAATTCGTGCGAAATAGCGATTTTAAACAAACGATTTAGCTTCAAATTCATGCGATATGAACAATTTAAATTCACATTCATGCGAACTACACGGATTAGCTTTAAATTCAAGCGAAACATACGATTTATCGTCATTATCATGCGAAACACACGATTTCGATTGAAATTCGTGCGAAATAGCGACTTTAACCAAACGATTTAGCTTCAAATTCATGCGAAATGAACAATTTAGCTTCAGATTCATGCGAACTACACGGATTAGCTTTAAATTCACGGGAAACATACGATTTAGCTTGAATATCATGCGAAACACACGATTTCGATTCAAATTCGTGCAAAATAGCGATTTTAAACAAACGATTTAGCTTCAAATTCATGCGAAATGAACAGTTTAGCTTCAGATTCATGCGAACTACACGGATTAGGTTTAAATCAACGCGACACTTACGATTTATCGTCAATATCATGCGATATACACGATTTCGCTTCAAATTCGTGCGAAATAGCGATTTTAAACAAACGATTTAGCTTCAAATTCATGCGATATGGACAATTTAAATTCACATTCATGCGAACTACACGGATTAGCTTTAAATTCAAGCGAAACATACGATTTATCGTCAATATCATGCGAAACACACGATTTCGCTTCAAATTCGTGCGAAATAGCGATTTTAAACAAACGATTTAGCTTCAAATTCATGCGATATGAACAATTTAATTTCACATTCATGCGAACTACACGGATTAGCTTTAAATTCAAGCGAAACATACGATTTATCGTCATTATCATGCGAAACACACGATTACGATTGAAATTCGTGCGAAATAGCGACTTTAACCAAACGATTTAGCTTCAAATTCATGCGAAATGAACAATTTAGCTTCAGATTCATGCGAAATACACGAATCAGCTTCAAATTCAAGCGAAACATACGATTTAGCTTCAATATCATGCGAAACACACGATTTCGATCCAAATTCGTGCGAAATAGCGATTTTAAACAAACGATTTGGCCTCAAATTCATGCGAAATGAACAATTTAGCTTCACATTCATGCGAACTACACGGATTAGCTTTAAATTCACGCGAAACATACGATTTAGCTTCAATATCATGCGAAACACACGATTTCGATTCAAATTCGTGCAAAATAGCGATTTTAAACAAACGATTTAGCTTCAAATTCATGCGAAATGAACAATTTAGCTTCAGATTCATGCGAACTACACGGATTAGCTTTAAATTCAAGCGAAACATACGATTTATCGTCAATATCATGCGAAACACACGATTTCGATTGAAATTCGTGCGAAATAGCGACTTTAACCAAACGATTTAGCTTCAAATTCATGCGAAATGAACAATTTAGCTTCAGATTCATGCGAAATACACGGATTAGCTTCAAATTCACACGAAACAAACGATTTAGCTTCAATATCATGCGAAACGCACGATTTCGATCGAAATTCGTGCGAAATAGCGATTTTAAACAAACGATTTTGCTTCAAATTCATGCCAAATGAACAATTTAGCTTCAGATTCATGCGAAATACACGTATTAGCTTTAAATCAACGCGAAACATACGATTTATCGTCAATATCATGCGAAACACACGATTTCGATTGAAATTCGTGCGAAATAGCGACTTTAACCAAACGATTTAGCTTCAAATTCATGCGAAATGAACAATTTAGCTTCAGATTCATGCGAAATACACGAATCAGCTTCAAATTCACGCGAAACATACGACTTCGCTTCAATATCATGCGAAACACACGATTTCGATCCAAATTCGTGCGAAATAGCGATTTTAAACAAACGATTTGGCTTCAAATTCATGCGATATGAACAATCTAACTTCAGATTCATGAGAAATACACGAATTAGCTTCAAATTCAAACGAAACAAACGATTTAACTTCAATATCATGCGAAAAACACGACTTCGATTCGAATTCGTGCAAAATAGCGATTTTAAACAAACGATTTGGTTTCAAATTCAGGCGAAATGAACAATTTAGCTTCAGATTCATGCGAACTACACGGATTAGCTTTAAATTCTCGCGAAACATACGATTTAGCTTCAATATCATGCGAAACACACGATTTCGATTGAAATTCGTGCGAAATAGCGACTTTAACCAAACGATTTAGCTTCAAATTCATGCGAAATGAACAATTTAGCTTCAGATTCATGCGAAATACACGAATCTGCTTCAAATTCAAGCGAAACATACGATATAGCTTCAATATCATGCGAAACACACGATTTCGATCCAAATTCGTGCAAAATAGCGATTTTAAACAAACGATTTGGCTTCAAATTCATGCGATATGAACAATTTAACTTCAGATTCATGAGAAATACACGAATTAGCTTCAAATTCAACCGAAACAAACGATTTAATTTCAATATCATGCGAAACACACGATTTCGATTCAAATTCGTGCAAAATAGCGATTTTAAACAAACGATTTGGTTTCAAATTCATGCGAAATGAACAATTTAGCTTCAGATTCATGCGAAATACACGAATCAGCTTCAAATTCACGCGAAACATACGATTTAGCTTCAATATCATGCGAAACACATTCTTTCGATCCAAATTCGTGCGAAATAGCGATTTTAAACAAACGATTTGGCTTCAAATTCATGCGAAATGAACAATTTAACTTCAGATTCATGCGAAATACATGAATCAGCTTCAAATTCAAGCGAAACATACGATATAGCTTCAATATCATGCGAAACACACGATTTCGATCCAAATTCGTGCGAAATAGCGATTTTAAACAAACGATTTGGCTTCAAATTCATGCGATATGATCAATTTAACTTCAGATTCATGAGTAATACACGAATTAGCTTCAAATTCACACGAAACAAACGATTTAACTTCAATATCATGCGAAACACACGATTTCGATTCAAATTCGTGCAAAATAACGATTTTAAACAAACGATTTGGCTTCAAATTCATGCGATATGAACAATTTAACTTCAGATTCATGAGAAATACACGAATTAGCTTCAAATTCACACGAAACAAACGATTTAACTTCAATATCATGCGAAACACACGATTTCGATTCAAATTCGTGCAAAATAACGATTTTAAACAAACGATTTAGCTTCAAATTTATGCGAAATGATCAATTTAGCTTCAGATTCATGCTAAATACACGAATTAGCTTTAAATCATCGCGAAACATACGATTTAGCTTCAATATCATGCGAAACGCACGATTTCGATTGAAATTCGTGCGAAATAGCGATTTTAAACAAACGATTTGGCATCAAATTCATGCCAAATGAACAATTTAGCTTCAGATTCATGCGAAATACACGTATTAGCTTTAAATCAACGCGAAACATACGATTTATCGTCAATATCATGCGAAACACACGATTTCGATTGAAATTCGTGCGAAATAGCGACTTTAACCAAACGATTTAGCTTCAAATTCATGCGAAATGAACAATTTAGCTTCAGATTCATGCGAAATACACGAATCAGCTTCAAATTCAAGAGAAACATACGATTTAGCTTCAATATCATGCGAAACACACAATTTCGATCCAAATTCGTGCGAAATAGCGATTTTAAAAAAACGATTTGGCTTCAAATTCATGCGATATGATCAATTTAACTTCAGATTCATGAGAAATACACGAATTAGCTTCAAATTCACACGAAACAAACGATTTAACTTCAATATCATGCGAAACACACGATTTCGATCCAAATTCGTGCGAAGTAGCGATTTTAAACAAACGATTTGGCTTCAAATTCATGCGATATGAACAATTTAACTTCAGATTCATGAGAAATACACGAATTAGCTTCAAATTCAAACGAAACAAACGATTTAACGTCAATATCATGCGAAACACACGATTTCGATTCAAATTCGTGCAAAATAACAATTTTAAACAAACGATTTAGCTTCAAATTTATGCGAAATGATCAATTTAGCTTCAGATTCATGCTAAATACACGAATTAGCTTTAAATCATCGCGAAACATACGATTTAGCTTCAATATCATGCGAAAAGCACGATTTCGATCGAAATTCGTGCGAAATAGCGATTTTAAACAAACGATTTTGCTTCAAATTCATGCCAAATGAACAATTTAGCTTCAGATTCATGCGAAATACACGTATTAGCTTTAAATTCACGCGAAACATACGATTTAGCTTCAATATCATGCGAAACACACGATTTCGATTGAAATTCGTGCGAAATAGCGACTTTAACCAAACGATTTAGCTTCAAATTCATGCGAAATGAACAATTTAGCTTCAGATTCATGCGAACTACACGGATTAGGTTTAAATTCACGCGAAACATACGATTTATCGTCAATATCATGCGAAACACATGATTTCGATTGAAATTCTTGCGAAATAGCGACTTTAACCAAACGATTTAGCTTCAAATTCATGCGAAATGAACAATTTAGCTTCAGATTCATGCGAAATACACGAATCAGCTTCAAATTCACACCAAAAAAACGATTTAACTTCAATATCATGCGAAACACACGACTTCGATTCGAATTCGTGCAAAATAGCGATTTTAAACAAACGATTTGGTTTCAAATTCATGCGAAATGAACAATTTAGCTTCAGATTCATGCGAAATACACGAATCAGCTTCAAATTCACGCGAAACATACGACTTCGCTTCAATATCATGCGAAACACACGATTTCGATCCAAATCCGTGCGAAATAGCGATTTTAAACAAACGATTTGGCTTCAAATTCATGCGATGTGAACAATTTAACTTCAGATTCATGAGAAATACACGAATTAGCTTCAAATTCAAACGAAACAAACGATTTAACTTCAATATCATGCGAAACACACGACTTCGATTCGAATTCGTGCAAAATAGCGATTTTAAACAAACGATTTGGTTTCAAATTCAGGCGAAATGAACAATTTAGCTTCAGATTCATGCCAACTACACGGAGTAGCTTTAAATTCACGCGAAACATACGATTTAGCTTCAATATCATGCGAAACACACGATTTCGATTCAAATTCGTGCGAAATAGCGATTTTAAACAAACGATTTGGCTTCAAATTCATGCGATATGAACAATTTAACTTCAGATTCATGAGAAATACACGAATTAGCTTTAAGTTCACGCGAAACATACGATTTATCGTCAATATCATGCGATATACACGATTTCGCTTCAAATTCGTGCGAAATAGCGATTTTAAACAAACGATTTAGCTTCAAATTCATGCGATATGAACAATTTAAATTCACATTCATGCGAACTACACGGATTAGCTTTAAATTCAAGCGAAACATACGATTTATCGGCATTATCATGCGAAACACACGATTTCGATTGAAATTCGTGCGAAATAGCGACTTTATCCAAACGATTTAGCTTCAAATTCATGCGAAATGAACAATTTAGCTTCAGATTCATGCGAAATACACGAATCAGCTTCAAATTCAAGAGAAACATACGATTTAGCTTCAATATCATGCGAAACACACGATTTCGATCCAAATTCGTTCGAAATAGCGATTTTAAACAAACGATTTGGCTTCAAATTCATGCGATATGATCAATTTAACTTCAGATTCATGAGAAATACACGAATTAGCTTCAAATTCACACGAAACAAACGATTTAACTTCAATATCATGCGAAACGCACGATTTCGATCGAAATTCGTGCGAAATAGCGATTTTAAACAAACGATTTTGCTTCAAATTCATGCCAAATGAACAATTTAGCTTCAGATTCATGCGAAATACACGTATTAGCTTTAAATCAACGCGAAACATACGATTTATCGTCAATATCATGCGAAACACACGATTTCGATTGAAATTCGTGCGAAATAGCGACTTTAACCAAACGATTTAGCTTCAAATTCATGCGAAATGAACAATTTAGCTTCAGATTCATGCGAAATACACGAATCAGCTTCAAATTCACGCGAAACATACGACTTCGCTTCAATATCATGCGAAACACACGATTTCGATCCAAATTCGTGCGAAATAGCGATTTTAAACAAACGATTTGGCTTCAAATTCATGCGATATGAACAATCTAACTTCAGATTCATGAGAAATACACGAATTAGCTTCAAATTCAAACGAAACAAACGATTTAACTTCAATATCATGCGAAAAACACGAATCAGCTTCAAATTCACGCGAAACATACGATTTAGCTTCAATATCATGCGAAACACATTCTTTCGATCCAAATTCGTGCGAAATAGCGATTTTAAACAAACGATTTGGCTTCAAATTCATGCGAAATGAACAATTTAACTTCAGATTCATGCGAAATACATGAATCAGCTTCAAATTCAAGCGAAACATACGATATAGCTTCAATATCATGCGAAACACACGATTTCGATCCAAATTCGTGCGAAATAGCGATTTTAAACAAACGATTTGGCTTCAAATTCATGCGATATGATCAATTTAACTTCAGATTCATGAAAAATACACGAATTAGCTTCAAATTCACACGAAACAAACGATTTAACTTCAATATCATGCGAAACACACGATTTCGATTCAAATTCGTGCAAAATAACGATTTTAAACAAACGATTTGGCTTCAAATTCATGCGATATGAACAATTTAACTTCAGATTCATGAGAAATACACGAATTAGCTTCAAATTCACACGAAACAAACGATTTAACTTCAATATCATGCGAAACACACGATTTCGATTCAAATTCGTGCAAAATAACGATTTTAAACAAACGATTTAGCTTCAAATTTATGCGAAATGATCAATTTAGCTTCAGATTGATGCTAAATACACGAATTAGCTTTAAATCATCGCGAAACATACGATTTAGCTTCAATATCATGCGAAACGCACGATTTCGATCGAAATTCGTGCGAAATAGCGATTTTAAACAAACGATTTTGCTTCAAATTCATGCCAAATGAACAATTTAGCTTCAGATTCATGCGAAATACACGTATTAGCTTTAAATCAACGCGAAACATACGATTTATCGTCAATATCATGCGAAACACACGATTTCGATTGAAATTCGTGCGAAATAGCGACTTTAACCAAACGATTTAGCTTCAAATTCATGCGAAATGATCAATTTAGCTTCAGATTCATGCGAAATACACGAATCGGCTTCAAATTCACGCGAAACATACGACTTCGCTTCAATATCATGCGAAACACACGATTTCGATCCAAATTCGTGCGAAATAGCGATTTTAAACAAACGATTTGGCTTCAAATTCATGCGATATGAACAATCTAACTTCAGATTCATGAGAAATACACGAATTAGCTTCAAATTCAAACGAAACAAACGATTTAACTTCAATATCATGCGAAAAACACGACTTCGATTCGAATTCGTGCAAAATAGCGATTTTAAACAAACGATTTGGTTTCAAATTCAGGCGAAATGAACAATTTAGCTTCAGATTCATGCGAACTACACGGATTAGCTTTAAATTCTCGCGAAACATACGATTTAGCTTCAATATCATGCGAAGCACACGATTTCGATTGAAATTCGTGCGAAATAGCGACTTTAACCAAACGATTTAGCTTCAAATTCATGCGAAATGAACAATTTAGCTTCAGATTCATGCGAAATACACGAATCAGCTTCAAATTCAAGCGAAACATACGATATAGCTTCAATATCATGCGAAACACACGATTTCGATCCAAATTCGTGCGAAATAGCGATTTTAAACAAACGATTTGGCTTCAAATTCATGCGATATGAACAATTTAACTTCAGATTCATGAGAAATACACGAATTAGCTTCAAATTCAACCGAAACAAACGATTTAACTTCAATATCATGCGAAACACACGATTTCGATTCAAATTCGTGCAAAATAGCGATTTTAAACAAACGATTTGGTTTCAAATTCATGCGAAATGAACAATTTAGCTTCAGATTCATGCGAAATACACGAATCAGCTTCAAATTCACGCGAAACATACGATTTAGCTTCAATATCATGCGAAACACATTCTTTCGATCCAAATTCGTGCGAAATAGCGATTTTAAACAAACGATTTGGCTTCAAATTCATGCGAAATGAACAATTTAACTTCAGATTCATGCGAAATACATGAATCAGCTTCAAATTCAAGCGAAACATACGATATAGCTTCAATATCATGCGAAACACACGATTTCGATCCAAATTCGTGCGAAATAGCGATTTTAAACAAACAATTTGGCTTCAAATTCATGCGATATGATCAATTTAACTTCAGATTCATGAAAAATACACGAATTAGCTTCAAATTCACACGAAACAAACGATTTAACTTCAATATCATGCGAAAAACACGAATCAGCTTCAAATTCACGCGAAACATACGATTTAGCTTCAATATCATGCGAAACACATTCTTTCGATCCAAATTCGTGCGAAATAGCGATTTTAAACAAACGATTTGGCTTCAAATTCATGCGAAATGAACAATTTAACTTCAGATTCATGCGAAATACATGAATCAGCTTCAAATTCAAGCGAAACATACGATATAGCTTCAATATCATGCGAAACACACGATTTCGATCCAAATTCGTGCGAAATAGCGATTTTAATCAAACGATTTGGCTTCAAATTCATGCGATATGATCAATTTAACTTCAGATTCATGAAAAATACACGAATTAGCTTCAAATTCACACGAAACAAACGATTTAACTTCAATATCATGCGAAACACACGATTTCGATTCAAATTCGTGCAAAATAACGATTTTAAACAAACGATTTGGCTTCAAATTCATGCGATATGAACAATTTAACTTCAGATTCATGAAAAATACACGAATTAGCTTCAAATTCACACGAAACAAACGATTTAACTTCAATATCATGCGAAACACACGATTTCGATTCAAATTCGTGCAAAATAACGATTTTAAACAAACGATTTGGCTTCAAATTCATGCGATATGAACAATTTAACTTCAGATTCATGAGAAATACACGAATTAGCTTCAAATTCACACGAAACAAACGATTTAACTTCAATATCATGCGAAACGCACGATTTCGATCGAAATTCGTGCGAAATAGCGATTTTAAACAAACGATTTTGCTTCAAATTCATGCCAAATGAACAATTTAGCTTCAGATTCATGCGAAATACACGTATTAGCTTTAAATCAACGCGAAACATACGATTTATCGTCAATATCATGCGAAACACACGATTTCGATTGAAATTCGTGCGAAATAGCGACTTTAACCAAACGATTTAGCTTCAAATTCATGCGAAATGAACAATTTAGCTTCAGATTCATGCGAAATACACGAATCAGCTTCAAATTCACGCGAAACATACGACTTCGCTTCAATATCATGCGAAACACACGATTTCGATCCAAATTCGTGCGAAATAGCGATTTTAAACAAACGATTTGGCTTCAAATTCATGCGATATGAACAATCTAACTTCAGATTCATGAGAAATACACGAATTAGCTTCAAATTCAAACGAAACAAACGATTTAACTTCAATATCATGCGAAAAACACGACTTCGATTCGAATTCGTGCAAAATAGCGATTTTAAACAAACGATTTGGTTTCAAATTCAGGCGAAATGAACAATTTAGCTTCAGATTCATGCGAACTACACGGATTAGCTTTAAATTCTCGCGAAACATACGATTTAGCTTCAATATCATGCGAAACACACGATTTCGATTGAAATTCGTGCGAAATAGCGACTTTAACCAAACGATTTAGCTTCAAATTCATGCGAAATGAACAATTTAGCTTCAGATTCATGCGAAATACACGAATCAGCTTCAAATTCAAGCGAAACATACGATATAGCTTCAATATCATGCGAAACACACGATTTCGATCCAAATTCGTGCGAAATAGCGATTTTAAACAAACGATTTGGCTTCAAATTCATGCGATATGAACAATTTAACTTCAGATTCATGAGAAATACACGAATTAGCTTCAAATTCAACCGAAACAAACGATTTAACTTCAATATCATGCGAAACACACGATTTCGATTCAAATTCGTGCAAAATAGCGATTTTAAACAAACGATTTGGTTTCAAATTCATGCGAAATGAACAATTTAGCTTCAGATTCATGCGAAATACACGAATCAGCTTCAAATTCACGCGAAACATACGATTTAGCTTCAATATCATGCGAAACACATTCTTTCGATCCAAATTCGTGCGAAATAGCGATTTTAAACAAACGATTTGGCTTCAAATTCATGCGAAATGAACAATTTAACTTCAGATTCATGCGAAATACATGAATCAGCTTCAAATTCAAGCGAAACATACGATATAGCTTCAATATCATGCGAAACACACGATTTCGATCCAAATTCGTGCGAAATAGCGATTTTAAACAAACGATTTGGCTTCAAATTCATGCGATATGATCAATTTAACTTCAGATTCATGAAAAATACACGAATTAGCTTCAAATTCACACGAAACAAACGATTTAACTTCAATATCATGCGAAACACACGATTTCGATTCAAATTCGTGCAAAATAACGATTTTAAACAAACGATTTGGCTTCAAATTCATGCGATATGAACAATTTAACTTCAGATTCATGAGAAATACACGAATTAGCTTCAAATTCACACGAAACAAACGATTTAACTTCAATATCATGCGAAACACACGATTTCGATTCAAATTCGTGCAAAATAACGATTTTAAACAAACGATTTAGCTTCAAATTTATGCGAAATGATCAATTTAGCTTCAGATTCATGCTAAATACACGAATTAGCTTTAAATCATCGCGAAACATACGATTTAGCTTCAATATCATGCGAAACGCACGATTTCGATTGAAATTCGTGCGAAATAGCGATTTTAAACAAACGATTTGGCATCAAATTCATGCCAAATGAACAATTTAGCTTCAGATTCATGCGAAATACACGTATTAGCTTTAAATCAACGCGAAACATACGATTTATCGTCAATATCATGCGAAACACACGATTTCGATTGAAATTCGTGCGAAATAGCGACTTTAACCAAACGATTTAGCTTCAAATTCATGCGAAATGAACAATTTAGCTTCAGATTCATGCGAAATACACGAATCAGCTTCAAATTCAAGAGAAACATACGATTTAGCTTCAATATCATGCGAAACACACAATTTCGATCCAAATTCGTGCGAAATAGCGATTTTAAAAAAACGATTTGGCTTCAAATTCATGCGATATGATCAATTTAACTTCAGATTCATGAGAAATACACGAATTAGCTTCAAATTCACACGAAACAAACGATTTAACTTCAATATCATGCGAAACACACAATTTCGATCCAAATTCGTGCGAAATAGCGATTTTAAAAAAACGATTTGGCTTCAAATTCATGCGATATGATCAATTTAACTTCAGATTCATGAGAAATACACGAATTAGCTTCAAATTCACACGAAACAAACGATTTAACTTCAATATCATGCGAAACACACGATTTCGATCCAAATTCGTGCGAAGTAGCGATTTTAAACAAACGATTTGGCTTCAAATTCATGCGATATGAACAATTTAACTTCAGATTCATCAGAAATACACGAATTAGCTTCAAATTCAAACGAAACAAACGATTTAACTTCAATATCATGCGAAACACACGATTTCGATTCAAATTCGTGCAAAATAACGATTTTAAACAAACGATTTGGCTTCAAATTCATGCGATATGAACAATTTAACTTCAGATTCATGAGAAATACACGAATTAGCTTCAAATTCAAACGAAGCAAACGATTTAACTTCAATATCATGCGAAACACACGATTTCGATCCAAATTCGTGCGAAGTAGCGATTTTAAACAAACGATTTGGCTTCAAATTCATGCGATATGAACAATTTAACTTCAGATTCATGAGAAATACACGAATTAGCTTCAAATTCAAACGAAGCAAACGATTTAACTTCAATATCATGCGAAACACACGATTTCGATCCAAATTCGTGCGATATAGCGATTTTAAACGAACGATTTGGCTTCAAATTCATGCGATATGAACAATTTAACTTTAGATTCATGAGAAATACACGAATTAGCTTCAAATTCACACCAAAAAAACGATTTAACTTCAATATCATGCGAAACACACGACTTCGATTCGAAATCGTGCAAAATAGCGATTTTAAACAAACGATTTGGTTTCAAATTCAGGCGAAATGAACAATTTAGCTTCAGATTCATGCGAACTACACGGATTAGCTTTAAATTCACGCGAAACATACGATTTAGCTTCAATATCATGCGAAACACACGATTTCGATTGAAATTCGTTCGAAATAGCGACTTTAACCAAACGATTTAGCTTCAAATACATGCGAAATGAACAATTTAGCTTCAGATTCATGCAAAATACACGAATCAGCTTCAAATTCAAGCGAAACATACGATTTAGCTTCAATATCATGCGAAACACACGATTTCGATCAAAATTCGTGCGAAATAGCGATTTTAAACAAACGATTTGGCTTCAAATTCATGCGACATGAACAATTTAACTTCAGATTCATGAGAAATACACGAATTAGCTTCAAATTCACACGAAACAAACGATTTAACTTCAATATCATGCGAAACACACGATTTCGATCCAAATTCGTGCGAAATAGCGATTTTAAAGAAACGATTTGGCTTCAAATTCATGCGATATGAACAATTTAACTTCAGATTCATGAGAAATACACGAATTAGCTTCAAATTCAAACGAAACAAACGATTTAACTTCAATATCATGCGAAACACACGATTTCGATTCAAATTGGTGCAAAATAGCGATTTTAAACAAACGATTTGGTTTCAAATTCAGGCGAAATGAACAATTTAGCTTCAGATTCATGCGAACTACACGGATTAGTTTTAAATTCACGCGAAACATACGATTTATCGTCAATATCATGCGAAACACATGATTTCGATTGAAATTCGTGCGAAATAGCGACTTTAACCAAACGATTTAGCTTCAAATTCATGCGAAATGAACAATTTAGCTTCAGATTCATGCGAAATACACGAATCAGCTTCAAATTCACGCGAAACATACGATTTAGCTTCAATATCATGCGAAACACATTTTTTCGATCCAAATTCGTGCGAAATAGCGATTTTAAACAAACGATTTGGCTTCAAATTCATGCGATATGAACAATTTAACTTCAGATTCATGAGAAATACACGAATTAGCTTCAAATTCAAACGAAGCAAACGATTAAACTTCAATATCATGCGAAACACACGATTTCGATCCAAATTCGTGCGATATAGCGATTTTAAACAAACGATTTGGCTTCAAATTCATGCGATATGAACAATTTAACTTTAGATTCATGAGAAATACACGAATTAGCTTCAAGTTCACACCAAAAAAACGATTTAACTTCAATATCATGCGAAACACACGACTTCGATTCGAATTCGTGCAAAATAGCGATTTTAAACAAACGATTTGGTTTCAAATTCAGGCGAAATGAACAATTTAGCTTCAGATTCATGCGAACTACACGGATTAGCTTTAAATTCACGCGAAACATACGATTTAGCTTCAATATCATGCGAAACACACGATTTCGATTGAAATTCGTGCGAAATAGCGACTTTAACCAAACGATTTAGCTTCAAATACATGCGAAATGAACAATTTAGCTTCAGATTCATGCAAAATACACGAATCAGCTTCAAATTCAAGCGAAACATACGATTTAGCTTCAATATCATGCGAAACACACGATTCGATCCAAATTCGTGCGAAATAGCGATTTTAATCAAACGATTTGGCTTCAAATTCATGCGATATGAACAATTTAACTTCAGATTCATGAGAAATACACGAATTAGCTTCAAATTCACACGAAACAAACGATTTAACTTCAATATCATGCGAAACACACGATTTCGATCCAAATTCGTGCGAAATAGCGATTTTAAAGAAACGATTTGGCTTCAAATTCATGCGATATGAACAATTTAACTTCAGATTCATGAGAAATACACGAATTAGCTTCAAATTCAAACGAAACAAACGATTTAACTTCAATATCATGCGAAACACACGATTTCGATTCAAATTGGTGCAAAATAGCGATTTTAAACAAACGATTTGGTTTCAAATTCAGGCGAAATGAACAATTTAGCTTCAGATTCATGCGAACTACACGGATTAGTTTTAAATTCACGCGAAACATACGATTTATCGTCAATATCATGCGAAACACATGATTTCGATTGAAATTCGTGCGAAATAGCGACTTTAACCAAACGATTTAGCTTCAAATTCATGCGAAATGAACAATTTAGCTTCAGATTCATGCGAAATACACGAATCAGCTTCAAATTCACGCGAAACATACGATTTAGCTTCAATATCATGCGAAACACATTTTTTCGATCCAAATTCGTGCGAAATAGCGATTTTAACAAACGATTTGGCTTCAAATTCATGCGATATGAACAATTTACTTCAGATTCATGAGAAATACACGAATTAGCTTCAAATTCAAACGAAGCAAACGATTAAACTTCAATATCATGCGAAACACACGATTTCGATCCAAATTCGTGCGATATAGCGATTTTAAACAAACGATTTGGCTTCAAATTCATGCGATATGAACAATTTAACTTTAGATTCATGAGAAATACACGAATTAGCTTCAAATTCACACCAAAAAAACGATTTAACTTCAATATCATGCGAAACACACGACTTCGATTCGAATTCGTGCAAAATAGCGATTTTAAACAAACGATTTGGTTTCAAATTCAGGCGAAATGAACAATTTAGCTTCAGATTCATGCGAACTACACGGATTAGCTTTAAATTCACGCGAAACATACGATTTAGCTTCAATATCATGCGAAACACACGATTTCGATTGAAATTCGTGCGAAATAGCGACTTTAACCAAACGATTTAGCTTCAAATACATGCGAAATGAACAATTTAGCTTCAGATTCATGCAAAATACACGAATCAGCTTCAAATTCAAGCGAAACATACGATTTAGCTTCAATATCATGCGAAACACACGATTTCGATCCAAATTCGTGCGAAATAGCGATTTTAATCAAACGATTTGGCTTCAAATTCATGCGATATGAACAATTTAACTTCAGATTCATGAGAAATACACGAATTAGCTTCAAATTCACACGAAACAAACGATTTAACTTCAATATCATGCGAAACACACGATTTCGATCCAAATTCGTGCGAAATAGCGATTTTAAAGAAACGATTTGGCTTCAAATTCATGCGATATGAACAATTTAACTTCAGATTCATGAGAAATACACGAATTAGCTTCAAAGTCAAACGAAACAAACGATTTAACTTCAATATCATGCGAAACACACGATTTCGATTCAAATTGGTGCAAAATAGCGATTT
>NW_027478029.1:0-37867 GCF_051020955.1 Megalopta genalis
CGTTTGTTTCGCCTGCATTTGAAGCTATATCATACATATCGCAAGTATTTGAAGCTAAATCATTTGTTAAGCATGGATTTGAAGGTAAACCTCCTACATCGCATTGATTTGAAGCTAAATCAAGTTTATCGCATGGATTTTGAAGCTTACTCGTTTGATCGTCTGCATTTCAATCTATATCACTTATATACGAACTGTTTGAAGCTAAATCATTTGTTGCGCATGGATTTGAAGGTGAACCTTCTACATCGCATTGATTTGAAGCTAAATCATGAGTTTCGCATGGATTAGATGCTAACTCGTTTGTTTCGCCTGCATTTGAAGCTATATCATTTACATCGCAAGTATTTGAAGCTAAATCATTTGTTAAGCATGGATTTGAAGGTAAACCTTCTACATCGCATTGATTTGAAGCTAAATCATGTGTTTCGCATAGATATGAAGCTAACTCGTTTGATCGTCTGCATTGAAGCTATATCACTTATATCCCAAGTGTTTGATGCTAAAATATTTGTTAAGCATGGATTTGAAGGTAAACTTTCTACATCTCATTGATTTGAAGCTAAATCATGAGATTCGCATGGATTAGAAGATAACTCGTTTGTTTCTTCTGCATTTGAAGCTATATCATTTATATCGCAAGTATTTGAAGCTAAATCATCTTTGTTGCATGGATTTGAAGCTCATCCTTCTACTTCGCATTGATTTGAATCTAAATCAAATTTATCGCGTGGATTATGAAGCTAACTCGTTTGATCGTCTGCATTTGAAGCTGTACCACTTATATCCCAAGTGTTTGAAGCTAAATCATTTGTTTCGCATGGATTTGAAGCTGAACCTTCTACATCGCATTGATTTTCAGCTAAATCAAGTGCATGGCATGGATTTGAAGATAACCCGTTTGTTTCTTCTGCATTTGAAGCTATATCACTTATATCGCAAGTGCCTGAAGCTAAATCACTTGTTTCGCGTGGACTTGAAGCTAACTCGTTTGATCGTCTGCATTTGAAACTATATCACTTATATCCCAAGTGTCTGAAGCTAAATCATTTGTTGTGCATGGATTTGAAGGTAAACCTTCTACACCGCATTAATTTGAAGCTAAATCATGAGTTTCGCATGGATTAGAAGCTAACACGTTTGATTCGCCTGCATTTGGAGCTATATCATTTATATCGCAAGTATTTGAAGCTAAATCATTTGTTAAGCATGGATTTGAAGGTAAACCTTCTACTTCGCATTGATTTGAAGCTAAATCAAGTTTATCGCATGGATTTTGAAGCTAACTCGTTTGATCGTCTGCATTTGATGCTTTTTCAGTTATATCCCAAGTGTTTGAAGCTAAATCATTTGTTAAGCATGGATTTGAAATTAAACCTTCTACATCGCATTGATTTGAAGCTAAATCATAAGTTTCGCATGGATTAGAAGCTAACACGTTTGTTTCGCCTGCATTTGAAGCTATATCATACATATCGCAAGTATTTGAAGCTAAATCATTTGTTAAGCATGGATTTGAAGGTAAACCTTCTACATCGCATTGATTTGAAGCTAAATCATGTGTTTCGCATAGATATGAAGCTAACTCGTTTGATCGTCTGCATTGAAGCTATATCACTTATATCGCAAGTGTTTGATGCTAAAATATTTGTTAAGCATGGATTTGAAGGTAAACTTTCTACATCTCATTGATTTGAAGCTAAATCATGAGATTCGCATGGATTAGAAGATAACTCGTTTGTTTCTTCTGCATTTGAAGCTATATCACTTATATCGCAAGTGTCTGAAGCTAAATCACTTGTTTCGCATGGACTTGAAGCTAACTCGTTTGATCGTCTGCATTTGAAGCTATATCACTTATATCCCAAGTGTCTGAAGCTAAATCATTTGTTGTGCATGGATTTGAAGGTAAATCATGAGTTTCGCATGGATTAGAAGATAACTCGTTTGTTTCTTCTGCATTTGAAGCTATATCATTTATATCGCAAGTATTTGAAGCTAAATCATTTGTTAAGCATGGATTTGAAGGTAAACCTTCTACATCGCATTGATTTTCAGCTAAATCAAGTGCATGGCATGGATTTGAAGATAACTCGATTGTTTCTTCTGCATTTGAAACTATATCATTTATATCGCAGGTATTTGAAGCTAAATCATTTGTTAAGCATGGATTTGAAGGTAAACCTTCTACATCGCATTGATTTTCAGCTAAATCAAGTGCATGGCAATGATTTGAAGATAACTCGTTTGTTTCTTCTGCATTTGAAACTATATCACTTATATCGCAAATGTCTGAAGCTAAGTCACTTGTTTCGCGTGGACTTGAAGCTAACTCGTTTGATCGTCTGCATTTGAAGCTATATCACATATATCCCAAGTGTCTGAAGCTAAATCATTTGTGTTGCATGGATTTGAAGCTAATCCTTCTACTTCGCATTGATTTGAAGCTAAATCAAGTTTATCGCATGGATTTTGAAGCTACCTCGTTTGATCTTCTGCATTGAAGCTATAACACTTATATCCCAAGTGTTTGATGCTAAATTATTTGTTAAGCATGGATTTGAAGGTAAACCTTCTACATCGCATTGATTTGAAGCTAAATCATGAGTTTCGCATGGATTAGATGCTAACTCGTTTGTTTCGCCTGCATTTGAAGCTATATCACTTATATCGCAAGTGTCTGAAGCTAAATCACTTGTTTCGCGTGGACTTGAAGCTAACTCGTTTGATCGTCTGCATTTGAAGCTATATCACTTATATCCCAAGTGTCTGAAGCTAAATCATTTGTTGTGCATGGATTTGAAGGTAAACCTTCTACATCGCATTGATTTGAAGCTAAATCAAGTTTATCTCATGGATTTTGAAGCTAACTCGGTTGATCGTCTGCATTTGAAGCTATATCACTTATATCCCAAGTGTCTGAAGCTAAATCATTTGTTGTGCATGGATTTGAAGGTAAACCTTCTACATCGCATTGATTTGAAGCTAAATCAAGTTTATCGCATGGATTAGAAGCTAACACGTTTGATTCGCCTGCATTTGAAGCTATATCATTTATATCGCAAGTATTTGAAGCTAAATCATTTGTTGCGCATGGATTTGAAGGTGAACCTTCTACATCGCATTGATTTGAAGCTAAATCATGAGTTTCGCATGGATTAGATGATAACTCGTTTGTTTCGCCTGCATTTGAAGCTATATCATTTACATCGCAAGTATTTGAAGCTAAATCATTTGTTAAGCATGGATTTGAAGGTAAACCTTCTACATCGCATTGATTTGAAGCTAAATCATGTGTTTCGCATAGATATGAAGCTAACTCGTTTGATCGTCTGCATTGAAGCTATATCACTTATATCCCAAGTGTTTGATGCTAAAATATTTGTTAAGCATAGATTTGAAGGTAAACTTTCTACATCTCATTGATTTGAAGCTAAATCATGAGATTCGCATGGATTAGAAGATAACTCGTTTGTTTCTTCTGCATTTGAAGCTATATCACTTATATCGCAAGTGTCTGAAGCTAAATCACTTGTTTCGCATGGACTTGAAGCTAACTCGTTTGATCGTCTGCATTTGAAGCTATATCACTTATATCCCAAGTGTCTGAAGCTAAATCATTTGTTGTGCATGGATTTGAAGGTAAACCTTCTACATCGCATTGATTTGAAGCTAAATCATGAGTTTCGCATGGATTAGAAGATAACTCGTTTGTTTCTTCTGCATTTGAAGCTATATCATTTATATCGCAAGTATTTGAAGCTAAATCATTTGTTAAGCATGGATTTGAAGGTAAACCTTCTACTTCGCATTGATTTGAAGCTAAATCAAGTTTATCGCATGGATTTTGAAGCTAACTCGTTTGATCGTCTGCATTTGAAGCTTTTTCAGTTATATCCCAAGTGTTTGAAGCTAAATCATTTGTTAAGCATGGATTTGAAATTAAACCTTCTACATCGCATTGATTTGAAGCTAAATCATAAGTTTCGCATGGATTAGAAGCTAACACGTTTGTTTCGCCTGCATTTGAAGCTATATCATACATATCGCAAGTATTTGAAGCTAAATCATTTGTTAAGCATGGATTTGAAGGTAAACCTTCTACATCGCATTGATTTGAAGCTAAATCAAGTTTATCGCATGGATTTTGAAGCTTACTCGTTTGATCGCCTGCATTTCAATCTATATCACTTATATACGAACTGTTTGAAGCTAAATCATTTGTTGCGCATGGATTTGAAGGTGAACCTTCTACATCGCATTGATTTGAAGCTAAATCATGAGTTTTGCATGGATTAGATGCTAACTCGTTTGTTTCGCCTGCATTTGAAGCTATATCATTTACATCGCAAGTATTTGAAGCTAAATCATTTGTTAAGCATGGATTTGAAGGTAAACCTTCTACATCGCATTGATTTGAAGCTAAATCATGTGTTTCGCATAGATATGAAGCTAACTCGTTTGATCGTCTGCATTGAAGCTATATCACTTATATCCCAAGTGTTTGATGCTAAAATATTTGTTAAGCATGGATTTGAAGGTAAACTTTCTACATCTCATTGATTTGAAGCTAAATCATGAGATTCGCTTGGATTAGAAGATAACTCGTTTGTTTCTTCTGCATTTGAAGCTATATCACTTATATCGCAAGTGTCTGAATCTAAATTACTTGTTTCGTATGGACTTGAAGCTAACTCGTTTGATCGTCTGCATTTGAAGCTATATCACTTATATCCCAAGTGTCTGAAGCTAAATCATTTGTTGTGCATGGATTTGAAGGTAAACCTTCTACATCGCATTGATTTGAAGCTAAATCAAGTTTATCGCATGGATTTTGAAGCTACCTCGTTTGATCTTCTGCATTGAAGCTATAACACTTATATCCCAAGTGTTTGATGCTAAATTATTTGTTAAGCATGGATTTGAAGGTAAACCTTCTACATCGCATTGATTTGAAGCTAAATCATGAGTTTCGCATGGATTAGAAGCTAACACGTTTGTTTCGCCTGCATTTGAAGCTATATCATTTATATCGCAAGTATTTGAAGCTAAATCATTTGTTAAGCATGGATTTGAAGCTAATCCTTCTACTTCGCATTGATTTGAAGCTAAATCAAGTTTATCGCATGGATTTTGAAGCTAACTCGTTTGATCGTCTGCATTTGAAGCTATATCACGTATATCCCAAGTGTTTGAAGCTAAATCATTTGTTAAGCATGGATTTGAAGGTAAACCTTCTACATCGCATTGATTTGAAACTAAATCATGAGTTTCGCATGGATTACAATCTAACACGTTTGTTTCGCCTGCATTTGAAGCTATATCATTTATATCGCAAGTATTTGAAGCTAAATCATTTGTTAAGCATGGATTTGAAGGTAAACCTTCTACATCGCATTGATTTGAAGCTAAATCAAGTTTATCGCATGGAGTTTGAAGCTAACTCGTTTGATCGTCTGCATTTGAAGCCATATCACTTATATCCCAAGTGTTTGAAGCTAAATCATTTGTGTTGCATGGATTTGAAGCTAATCCTTCTACTTCGCATTGATTTGAAGCTAAATCAAGTTTATCGCATGGATTTTGAAGCTAACTCGTTTGATGGTCTGCATTTGAAGCTATATCACGTATATCCCAAGTGTTTGAAGCTAAATCATTTGTTAAGCATGGATTTGAAGGTAAACCTTCTACATCGCATTGATTTGAAACTAAATCATGAGTTTCGCATGGATTACAATCTAACACGTTTGTTTCGCCTGCATTTGAAGCTATATCATTTATATCGCAAGTATTTGAAGCTAAATCATTTGTTAAGCATGGATTTGAAGGAAAACCTTCTACATCGCATTGATTTGAAGCTAAATCAAGTTTATCGCATGAATTTTGAAGCTAACTCGTTTGATCGTCTGCATTTGAAGCCATATCACTTATATCCCAAGTGTTTGAAGCTAAATCATTTGTGTTGCATGGATTTGAAGCTAATCCTTCTACTTCGCATTGATTTGAAGCTAAATCAAGTTTATCGCATGGATTTTGAAGCTAACTCGTTTGATCGTCTGCATTTCAAGCTATATCACTTATATCCCAAGTGTTTGAAGCTAAATTATTTGTTAAGCGTGGATTTGAAGGTAAACCTTCTACATCGCATTGATTTGAAGCTAAATCATGAGTTTCGCATGGATTAGAAGCTAACTCGTTTGTTTCGCCTGCATTTGAAGCTATATCATTTATATCGCAAGTATTTGAAGCTAAATCATTTGTGTTCCACGGATTTGAAGCTAATCCTTCTACTTCGCATTGATTTGAAGCTAAATCAAGTTTATCGCATGGATTTTGAAGCTAACTCGTTTGATCGTCTGCATTTGAAGCTATATCACGTATATCCCAAATGTTTGAAGCTAAATCATTTGTTAAGCATGGATTTGAAGGGGAACCTTCTACATCGCATTGATTTGAAGCTAAATCATGAGTTTCGCATGGATTACAAGCTAACACGTTTGTTTCGCCTGCATTTGAAGCTATATCATTTATATCGCAAGTATTTGAAGCTAAATCATTTGTTAAGCATGGATTTGAAGGTAAACCTTCTACATCGCATTGATTTGAAGCTAAATCAAGTTTATCGCATGGATTTTGAAGCTAACTCGTTTGATCGTCTGCATTTGAAGCCATATCACTTATATCCCAAGTGTTTGAAGCTAAATCATTTTTTAAGCATGGATTCGAAGGTAAACCTTCTACATCGCATTGATTTGAAACTAAATCATGTGTTTCGCATAGATATGAAGCTAACTCGTTTGTTTCGTCTGCATTTGAATCTGTATCATTTATACCGCAAGTATCTGAAACTAAATCATTTGTTTCGCATGGATTTGAAGCTAATCCTTCTACTTCGCATTGATTTGAAGCTAAATCAACTTTATCGGATGGATTTTGAAGCTAACTCGTTTGATCGTCTGCATTTGAAGCTATATCACGTATATCCCAAGTGTTTGAAGCTAAATCATTTGTTAAGCATGGATTTGAAGGTAAACCTTCTACATCGCATTGATTTGATGCTAAATCATGAGTTTCGCATGGATTACAAGCTAACTCGTTTGTTTCGCCTGCATTTGAAGCTATATCACGTATATCCCAAGTGTTTGAAGCTAAATCATTTGTTAAGCATGGATTTGAAGGTAAACCTTCTACATCGCATTGATTTGAAGCTAAATCATGAGTTTCGCATGGATTAGAAGCTAACACGTTTGTTTCGCCTGCATTTGAAGCTATATCATTTATATCGCAAGTATTTGAAGCTAAATCATTTGTGTTGCATGGATTTTAAGCTAATCCTTCTTCTTCGCATTGATTTGAAGCTAAATCAAGTTTATCGCATGGATTTTGAAGCTAACTCGTTTGATGGTCTGCATTTGAAGCTATATCACGTATATCCCAAGTGTTTGAAGCTAAATCATTTGTTAAGCATGGATTTGAAGGTAAACCTTCTACATCGCATTGATTTGAAACTAAATCATGAGTTTCGCATGGATTACAATCTAACACGTTTGTTTCGCCTGCATTTGAAGCTATATCATTTATATCGCAAGTATTTGAAGCTAAATCATTTGTTAAGCATGGATTTGAAGGTAAACCTTCTACATCGCATTGATTTGAAGCTAAATCAAGTTTATCGCATGGAGTTTGAAGCTAACTCGTTTGATCGTCTGCATTTGAAGCCATATCACTTATATCCCAAGTGTTTTAAGCTAAATCATTTTTTAAGCATGGATTTGAGGGTAAACCTTCTACATCGCATTGATTTGAAGCTAAATCATGTGTTTCGCATAGATATGAAGCTAACTCGTTTGATCGTCTGCATTTGAAGCTATATCACTTATATCGCAAATGTCTGAAGCTAAACCACTTTTTTCGCGTGGACTTGAAGCTAACTCGTTTGATCGTCTGCATTTGAAGCTATATCACTTATATCCCAAGTGTCTGAAGCTAAATCATTTGTGTTGCATGGATTTGAAGCTAATCCTTCTACTTCGCATTGATTTGAAGCTAAATCAAGTTTATCGCATGGATTTTGAAGCTAATTCGTTTGATCGTCTGCATTTGAAGCTATATCACGTATATCCCAAGTGTTTGAAGCTAAATCATTTGTTAAGCACGGATTTGAAGGTAAACCTTCTACATCGCATTGATTTGAAGCTAAATCAAGTTTATCGCATGGATTTTGAAGCTAACTCGTTTGATCGTCTGCATTTGAAGCTATATCACGTATATCCCAAGTGTTTGAAGCTAAATCAATTGTTAAGCATGGATTTGAAGGTAAACCTTCTACATCGCATTGATTTGAAGCTAAATCATGAGTTTCGCATGGATTACAATCTAACACGTTTGTTTCGCCTGCATTTGAAGCTATATCACGTATATCCCAAGTGTTTGAAGCTAAATCATTTGTTCAGCATGGATTTGAAGGTAAACCTTCTACATCGCATTGATTTGAAGCTAAATCATGAGTTTCGCATGGATTACAAGCTAACACGTTTGTTTCGCCTACATTTGAAGCTATATCATTTATATCGCAATTATTTGAAGCTAAATCATTTGTGTTGCATGGATTTGAAACTCATCCTTCTACTTCGCATTGATTTCAAGCTAAATCAAGTTTATCGCATGGATTTTGAGGCTAACTCGTTTGATCGTTTGCATTTGAAGCTATATCACTTATATCCCAAGTGTTTGAAGCTAAATTATTTGTTAAGCATGGATTTGAAGGTAAACCTTCTACATCGCATTTATTTGAAGCTAAATCATGAGTTTCGCATGGATTAGAAGCTAACTCGTTTGTTTCGCCTACATTTGAAGCTATATCATTTATATCGCAAGTATTTGAAGCTAAATCATTTGTGTTGCATGGATTTGAAGCTCACCCTACTACTTCGTATTGATTTGAAGCTAAATCAAGTTTATCGCATGGATTTTGAGGCTAACTCGTTTGATCTTCTGCATTTGAAGCTATATCACTTATATCCCAATTGTTTGAAGCTAAATTATTTGTTAAGCATGGATTTGAAGGTAAACCTTCTACATCGCATTGATTTGAAGCTAAATCATGAGTTTCGCATGGATTACAAGCTAACACGTTTGTTTCGCCTGCATTTGAAGCTATATCACTTATATCGCAAGTATTTGAAGCTAAATCATTTGTTAAGCATGGATTTGAAGGTAAACCTTCTACATCGCATCGATTTGAAGCTAAATCAAGTTTATCGCATGGATTTTGAAGCTTACTCGTTTGATCGTCTGCATTTCAATCTATATCACTTATATACGAACTGTTTGAAGCTAAATCATTTGTTGCGCATGGATTTGAAGGTGAACCTTCTACATCGCATTGATTTGAAGCTAAATCATGAGTTTCGCATGGATTAGATGCTAACTCGTTTGTTTCGCCTGCATTTGAAGCTATATCATTTACATCGCAAGTATTTGAAGCTAAATCATTTGTTAAGCATGGATTTGAAGGTAAACCTTCTACATCGCATTGATTTGAAGCTAAATCATGTGTTTCGCATAGATATGAGGCTAACTCGTTTGATCGTCTGCATTGAAGCTATATCACTTATATCCCAAGTGTTTGATGCTAAAATATTTGTTAAGCATGGATTTGAAGGTAAACTTTCTACATCTCATTGATTTGAAGCTAAATCATGAGATTCGCATGGATTAGAAGATAACTCGTTTGTTTCTTCTGCATTTGAAGCTATATCACTTATATCGCAAGTGTCTGAAGCTAAATCACTTGTTTCGCATGGACTTGAAGCTAACTCGTTTGATCGTCTGCATTTGAAGCTATATCACTTATATCCCAAGTGTCTGAAGCTAAATCATTTGTTGTGCATGGATTTGAAGGTAAACCTTCTACATCGCATTGATTTGAAGCTAAATCATGAGTTTCGCATGGATTAGAAGATAACTCGTTTGTTTCTTCTGCATTTGAAGCTATATCATTTATATCGCAAGTATTTGAAGCTAAATAATTTGTTAAGCATGGATTTGGAGGTAAACCTTCTACATCGCATTGATTTTCAGCTAAATCAAGTGCATGGCATGGATTTGAAGATAACTCGATTGTTTCTTCTGCATTTGAAACTATATCATTTATATCGCAAGTATTTGAAGCTAAATCATTTGTTAAGCATGGATTTGAAGGTAAACCTTCTACATCGCATTGATTTTCAGCTAAATCAAGTGCATGGCAATGATTTGAATATAACTCGTTTGTTTCTTCTGCATTTGAAACTATATCACTTATATCGCAAATGTCTGAAGCTAAGTCACTTGTTTCGCGTGGACTTGAAGCTAACTCGTTTGATCGTCTGCATTTGAAGCTATATCACATATATCCCAAGTGTCTGAAGCTAAATCATTTGTGTTGCATGGATTTGAAGCTAATCCTTCTACTTCGCATTGATTTGAAGCTAAATCAAGTTTATCGCATGGATTTTGAAGCTACCTCGTTTGATCTTCTGCATTGAAGCTATAACACTTATATCCCAAGTGTTTGATGCTAAATTATTTGTTAAGCATGGATTTGAAGGTAAACCTTCTACATCGCATTGATTTGAAGCTAAATCATGAGTTTCGCATGGATTAGAAGATAACTCGTTTGTTTCTTCTGCATTTGAAGCTATATCACTTATATCGCAAATGTCTGAAGCTAAATCACTTGTTTCGCGTGGACTTGAAGCTAACTCGTTTGATCGTCTGCATTTGAAGCTATATCACTTATATCCCAAGTGTCTGAAGCTAAATCATTTGTTGTGCATGGATTTGAAGGTAAACCTTCTACATCGCATTGATTTGAAGCTAAATCATAAGTTTCGCATGGATTAGAAGCTAACACGTTTGTTTCGCCTGCATTTGAAGCTATATCATACATATCGCAAGTATTTGAAGCTAAATCATTTGTTAAGCATGGATTTGAAGGTAAACCTTCTACATCGCATTGATTTGAAGCTAAATCAAGTTTATCGCATGGATTTTGAAGCTTACTCGTTTGATCGTCTGCATTTCAATCTATATCACTTATATACGAACTGTTCGAAGCTAAATCATGAGTTTCGCATGGATTAGATGCTAACTCGTTTGTTTCGCCTGCATTTGAAGCTATATCATTTACATCGCAAGTATTTGAAGCTAAATCATTTGTTAAGCATGGATTTGAAGGTAAACCTTCTACATCGCATTGATTTGAAGCTAAATCATGTGTTTCGCATAGATATGAGGCTAACTCGTTTGGTCGTCTGCATTGAAGCTATATCACTTATATCCCAAGTGTTTGATGCTAAAATATTTGTTAAGCATGGATTTGAAGGTAAACTTTCTACATCTCATTGATTTGAAGCTAAATCATGAGATTCGCATGGATTAGAAGATAACTCGTTTGTTTCTTCTGCATTTGAAGCTATATCACTTATATCGCAAGTGTCTGAAGCTAAATCACTTGTTTCGCATGGACTTGAAGGTAAACCTTCTACATCGCATTGATTTTCAGCTAAATCAAGTGCATGGCAATGATTTGAAGATAACTCGTTTGTTTCTTCTGCATTTGAAACTATATCACTTATATCGCAAATGTCTGAAGCTAAGTCACTTGTTTCGCGTGGACTTGAAGCTAACTCGTTTGATCGTCTGCATTTGAAGCTATATCACATATATCCCAAGTGTCTGAAGCTAAATCATTTGTGTTGCATGGATTTGAAGCTAATCCTTCTACTTCGCATTGATTTGAAGCTAAATCAAGTTTATCGCATGGATTTTGAAGCTACCTCGTTTGATCTTCTGCATTGAAGCTATAACACTTATATCCCAAGTGTTTGATGCTAAATTATTTGTTAAGCATGGATTTGAAGGTAAACCTTCTACATCGCATTGATTTGAAGCTAAATCATGAGTTTCGCATGGATTAGAAGATAACTCGTTTGTTTCTTCTGCATTTGAAGCTATATCACTTATATCGCAAGTGTCTGAAGCTAAATCACTTGTTTCCCGTGGACTTGAAGCTAACTCGTTTGATCGTCTGCATTTGAAGCTATATCACTTATATCCCAAGTGTCTGAAGCTAAATCATTTGTTGTGCATGGATTTGAAGGTAAACCTTCTACATCGCATTGATTTGAAGCTAAATCATAAGTTTCGCATGGATTAGAAGCTAACACGTTTGTTTCGCCTGCATTTGAAGCTATATCATACATATCGCAAGTATTTGAAGCTAAATCATTTGTTAAGCATGGATTTGAAGGTAAACCTTCTACATCGCATTGATTTGAAGCTAAATCAAGTTTATCGCATGGATTTTGAAGCTTACTCGTTTGATCGTCTGCATTTCAATCTATATCACTTATATACGAACTGTTTGAAGCTAAATCATGAGTTTCGCATGGATTAGATGCTAACTCGTTTGTTTCGCCTGCATTTGAAGCTATATCATTTACATCGCAAGTATTTGAAGCTAAATCATTTGTTAAGCATGGATTTGAAGGTAAACCTTCTACATCGCATTGATTTTCAGCTAAATCAAGTGCATGGCAATGATTTGAAGATAACTCGTTTGTTTCTTCTGCATTTGAAACTATATCACTTATATCGCAAATGTCTGAAGCTAAGTCACTTGTTTCGCGTGGACTTGAAGCTAACTCGTTTGATCGTCTGCATTTGAAGCTATATCACATATATCCCAAGTGTCTGAAGCTAAATCATTTGTGTTGCATGGATTTGAAGCTAATCCTTCTACTTCGCATTGATTTGAAGCTAAATCAAGTTTATCGCATGGATTTTGAAGCTACCTCGTTTGATCTTCTGCATTGAAGCTATAACACTTATATCCCAAGTGTTTGATGCTAAATTATTTGTTAAGCATGGATTTGAAGGTAAACCTTCTACATCGCATTGATTTGAAGCTAAATCATGAGTTTCGCATGGATTAGAAGATAACTCGTTTGTTTCTTCTGCATTTGAAGCTATATCACTTATATCGCAAGTGTCTGAAGCTAAATCACTTGTTTCGCGTGGACTTGAAGCTAACTCGTTTGATCGTCTGCATTTGAAGCTATATCACTTATATCCCAAGTGTCTGAAGCTAAATCATTTGTTGTGCATGGATTTGAAGGTAAACCTTCTACATCGCATTGATTTGAAGCTAAATCATAAGTTTCGCATGGATTAGAAGCTAACACGTTTGTTTCGCCTGCATTTGAAGCTATATCATACATATCGCAAGTATTTGAAGCTAAATCATTTGTTAAGCATGGATTTGAAGGTAAACCTTCTACATCGCATTGATTTGAAGCTAAATCAAGTTTATCGCATGGATTTTGAAGCTTACTCGTTTGATCGTCTGCATTTCAATCTATATCACTTATATACGAACTGTTTGAAGCTAAATCATGAGTTTCGCATGGATTAGATGCTAACTCGTTTGTTTCGCCTGCATTTGAAGCTATATCATTTACATCGCAAGTATTTGAAGCTAAATCATTTGTTAAGCATGGATTTGAAGGTAAACCTTCTACATCGCATTGATTTGAAGCTAAATCAAGTGCATGGCAATGATTTGAAGATAACTCGTTTGTTTCTTCTGCATTTGAAACTATATCACTTATATCGCAAATGTCTGAAGCTAAGTCACTTGTTTCGCGTGGACTTGAAGCTAACTCGTTTGATCGTCTGCATTTGAAGCTATATCACATATATCCCAAGTGTCTGAAGCTAAATCATTTGTGTTGCATGGATTTGAAGCTAATCCTTCTACTTCGCATTGATTTGAAGCTAAATCAAGTTTATCGCATGGATTTTGAAGCTACCTCGTTTGATCTTCTGCATTGAAGCTATAACACTTATATCCCAAGTGTTTGATGCTAAATTATTTGTTAAGCATGGATTTGAAGGTAAACCTTCTACATCGCATTGATTTGAAGCTAAATCATGAGTTTCGCATGGATTAGAAGATAACTCGTTTGTTTCTTCTGCATTTGAAGCTATATCACTTATATCGCAAGTGTCTGAAGCTAAATCACTTGTTTCGCGTGGACTTGAAGCTAACTCGTTTGATCGTCTGCATTTGAAGCTATATCACTTATATCCCAAGTGTCTGAAGCTAAATCATTTGTTGTGCATGGATTTGAAGGTAAACCTTCTACATCGCATTGATTTGAAGCTAAATCATAAGTTTCGCATGGATTAGAAGCTAACACGTTTGTTTCGCCTGCATTTGAAGCTATATCATACATATCGCAAGTATTTGAAGCTAAATCATTTGTTAAGCATGGATTTGAAGGTAAACCTTCTACATCGCATTGATTTGAAGCTAAATCAAGTTTATCGCATGGATTTTGAAGCTTACTCGTTTGATCGTCTGCATTTCAATCTATATCACTTATATACGAACTGTTTGAAGCTAAATCATGAGTTTCGCATGGATTAGATGCTAACTCGTTTGTTTCGCCTGCATTTGAAGCTATATCATTTACATCGCAAGTATTTGAAGCTAAATCATTTGTTAAGCATGGATTTGAAGGTAAACCTTCTACATCGCATTGATTTGAAGCTAAATCAAGTGCATGGCAATGATTTGAAGATAACTCGTTTGTTTCTTCTGCATTTGAAACTATATCACTTATATCGCAAATGTCTGAAGCTAAGTCACTTGTTTCGCGTGGACTTGAAGCTAACTCGTTTGATCGTCTGCATTTGAAGCTATATCACATATATCCCAAGTGTCTGAAGCTAAATCATTTGTGTTGCATGGATTTGAAGCTAATCCTTCTACTTCGCATTGATTTGAAGCTAAATCAAGTTTATCGCATGGATTTTGAAGCTACCTCGTTTGATCTTCTGCATTGAAGCTATAACACTTATATCCCAAGTGTTTGATGCTAAATTATTTGTTAAGCATGGATTTGAAGGTAAACCTTCTACATCGCATTTATTTGAAGCTAAATCATGAGTTTCGCATGGATTAGAAGCTAACTCGTTTGTTTCGCCTACATTTGAAGCTATATCATTTATATCGCAAGTATTTGAAGCTAAATCATTTGTGTTGCATGGATTTGAAGCTCACCCTACTACTTCGCATTGATTTGAAGCTAAATCAAGTTTATCGCATGGATTTTGAAGCTACCTCGTTTGATCTTCTGCATTGAAGCTATAACACTTATATCCCAAGTGTTTGATGCTAAATTATTTGTTAAGCATGGATTTGAAGGTAAACCTTCTACATCGCATTTATTTGAAGCTAAATCATGAGTTTCGCATGGATTAGAAGCTAACTCGTTTGTTTCGCCTACATTTGAAGCTATATCATTTATATCGCAAGTATTTGAAGCTAAATCATTTGTGTTGCATGGATTTGAAGCTCACCCTACTACTTCGTATTGATTTGAAGCTAAATCAAGTTTATCGCATGGATTTTGAGGCTAACTCGTTTGATCTTCTGCATTTGAAGCTATATCACTTATATCCCAATTGTTTGAAGCTAAATTATTTGTTAAGCATGGATTTGAAGGTAAACCTTCTACATCGCATTGATTTGAAGCTAAATCATGAGTTTCGCATGGATTACAAGCTAACACGTTTGTTTCGCCTGCATTTGAAGCTATATCACTTATATCGCAAGTATTTGAAGCTAAATCATTTGTTAAGCATGGATTTGAAGGTAAACCTTCTACATCGCATCGATTTGAAGCTAAATCAAGTTTATCGCATGGATTTTGAAGCTTACTCGTTTGATCGTCTGCATTTCAATCTATATCACTTATATACGAACTGTTTGAAGCTAAATCATTTGTTGCGCATGGATTTGAAGGTGAACCTTCTACATCGCATTGATTTGAAGCTAAATCATGAGTTTCGCATGGATTAGATGCTAACTCGTTTGTTTCGCCTGCATTTGAAGCTATATCATTTACATCGCAAGTATTTGAAGCTAAATCATTTGTTAAGCATGGATTTGAAGGTAAACCTTCTACATCGCATTGATTTGAAGCTAAATCATGTGTTTCGCATAGATATGTAGCTAACTCGTTTGATCGTCTGCATTGAAGCTATATCACTTATATCCCAAGTGTTTGATGCTAAAATATTTGTTAAGCATGGATTTGAAGGTAAACTTTCTACATCTCATTGATTTGAAGCTAAATCATGAGATTCGCATGGATTAGAAGATAACTCGTTTGTTTCTTCTGCATTTGAAGCTATATCACTTATATCCCAAGTGTCTGAAGCTAAATCATTTGTTGTGCATGGATTTGAAGGTAAACCTTCTACATCGCATTGATTTGAAGCTAAATCATGAGTTTCGCATGGATTAGAAGATAACTCGTTTGTTTCTTCTGCATTTGAAGCTATATCATTTATATCGCAAGTATTTGAAGCTAAATCATTTGTTAAGCATGGATTTGAAGGTAAACCTTCTACATCGCATTGATTTTCAGCTAAATCAAGTGCATGGCATGGATTTGAAGATAACTCGATTGTTTCTTCTGCATTTGAAACTATATCATTTATATCGCAAGTATTTGAAGCTAAATCATTTGTTAAGCATGGATTTGAAGGTAAACCTTCTACATCGCATTGATTTTCAGCTAAATCAAGTGCATGGCAATGATTTGAAGATAACTCGTTTGTTTCTTCTGCATTTGAAACTATATCACTTATATCGCAAATGTCTGAAGCTAAGTCACTTGTTTCGCGTGGACTTCAAGCTAACTCGTTTGATCGTCTGCATTTGAAGCTATATCACATATATCCCAAGTGTCTGAAGCTAAATCATTTGTGTTGCATGGATTTGAAGCTAATCCTTCTACTTCGCATTGATTTGAAGCTAAATCAAGTTTATCGCATGGATTTTGAAGCTACCTCGTTTGATCTTCTGCATTGAAGCTATAACACTTATATCCCAAGTGTTTGATGCTAAATTATTTGTTAAGCACGGATTTGAAGGTAAACCTTCTACATCGCATTGATTTGAAGCTAAATCATGAGTTTCGCATGGATTAGAAGATAACTCGTTTGTTTCTTCTGCATTTGAAGCTATATCACTTATATCGCAAGTGTCTGAAGCTAAATCACTTGTTTCGCATGGACTTGAAGCTAACTCGTTTGATCGTCTGCATTTGAAGCTATATCACTTATATCCCAAGTGTCTGAAGCTAAATCATTTGTTGTGCATGGATTTGAAGGTAAACCTTCTACATCGCATTGATTTGAAGCTAAATCATGAGTTTCGCATGGATTAGAAGATAACTCGTTTGTTTCTTCTGCATTTGAAACTATATCATTTATATCGCAAGTAGTTGAAGCTAAATCATTTGTTAAGCATGGATTTGAAGGTAAACCTTCTACATCGCATTGATTTTCAGCTAAATCAAGTGCATGGCATGGATTTGAAGATAACTCGATTGTTTCTTCTGCATTTGAAACTATATCATTTATATCGCAAGTATTTGAAGCTAAATCATTTGTTAAGCATGGATTTGAAGGTAAACCTTCTACATCGCATTGATTTTCAGCTAAATCAAGTGCATGGCAATGATTTGAAGATAACTCGTTTGTTTCTTCTGCATTTGAAACTATATCACTTATATCGCAAATGTCTGAAGCTAAGTCACTTGTTTCGCGTGGACTTGAAGCTAACTCGTTTGATCGTCTGCATTTGAAGCTATATCACATATATCCCAAGTGTCTGAAGCTAAATCATTTGTGTTGCATGGATTTGAAGCTAATCCTTCTACTTCGCATTGATTTGAAGCTAACTCAAGTTTATCGCATGGATTTTGAAGCTACCTCGTTTGATCTTCTGCATTGAAGCTATAACACTTATATCCCAAGTGTTTGATGCTAAATTATTTGTTAAGCATGGATTTGAAGGTAAACCTTCTACATCGCATTGATTTGAAGCTAAATCATGAGTTTCGCATGGATTAGAAGATAACTCGTTTGTTTCTTCTGCATTTGAAGCTATATCACTTATATCGCAAGTGTCTGAAGCTAAATCACTTGTTTCGCGTGGACTTGAAGCTAACTCGTTTGATCGTCTGCATTTGAAGCTATATCACTTATATCCCAAGTGTCTGAAGCTAAATCATTTGTTGTGCATGGATTTGAAGGTAAACCTTCTACATCGCATTGATTTGAAGCTAAATCAAGTTTATCGCATGGATTTTGAAGCTAACTCGGTTGATCGTCTGCATTTGAAGCTATATCACTTATAACCCAAGTGTCTGAAGCTAAATCATTTGTTGTGCATGGATTTGAAGGTAAACCTTCTACACCGCATTGATTTGAAGCTAAATCATGAGTTTCGCATGGATTAGAAGCTAACACGTTTGATTCGCCTGCATTTGAAGCTATATCATTTATATCGCAAGTATTTGAAGCTAAATCATTTGTTAAGCATGGATTTGACGGTAAACCTTCTACTTCGCATTGATTTGAAGCTAAATCAAGTTTATCGCATGGATTTTGAAGCTAACTCGTTTGATCGTCTGCATTTGAAGCTATATCACTTATATCCCAAGTGTCTGAAGCTAAATCATTTGTTGTGCATGGATTTGAAGGTAAACCTTCTACATCGCATTGATTTGAAGCTAAATCATAAGTTTCGCATGGATTAGAAGCTAACACGTTTGTTTCGCCTGCATTTGAAGCTATATCATACATATCGCAAGTATTTGAAGCTAAATCATTTGTTAAGCATGGATTTGAAGGTAATCCTTCTACATCGCATTGATTTGAAGCTAAATCAAGTTTATCGCATGGATTTTGAAGCTTACTCGTTTGATCGTCTGCATTTCAATCTATATCACTTATATACGAACTGTTTGAAGCTAAATCATGAGTTTCGCATGGATTAGATGCTAACTCGTTTGTTTCGCCTGCATTTGAAGCTATATCATTTACATCGCAAGTATTTGAAGCTAAATCATTTGTTGAGCATGGATTTGAAGGTAAACCTTCTACATCGCATTGATTTGAAGCTAAATCATGTGTTTCGCATAGATATGAAGCTAACTCGTTTGATCGTCTGCATTGAAGCTATATCACTTATATCCCAAGTGTTTGATGCTAAAATATTTGTTAAGCATGGATTTGAAGGTAAACTTTCTACATCTCATTGATTTGAAGCTAAATCATGAGATTCGCATGGATTAGAAGATAACTCGTTTGTTTCTTCTGCATTTGAAGCTATATCACTTATATCGCAAGTGTCTGAAGCTAAATCACTTGTTTCGCATGGACTTGAAGCTAACTCGTTTGATCGTCTGCATTTGAAGCTATATCACTTATATCCCAAGTGTCTGAAGCTAAATCATTTGTTGTGCATGGATTTGAAGGTAAACCTTCTACACCGCATTGATTTGAAGCTAAATCATGAGTTTCGCATGGGTTAGAAGATAACTCGTTTGTTTCTTCTGCATTTGAAACTATATCATTTATATCGCAAGTATTTGAAGCTAAATCATTTGTTAAGCATGGATTTGAAGGTAAACCTTCTACATCGCATTGATTTTCAGCTAAATCAAGTGCATGGCAATGATTTGAAGATAACTCGTTTGTTTCTTCTGCATTTGAAACTCTATCACTTATATCGCAAATGTCTGAAGCTAAGTCACTAGTTTCGCGTGGACTTGAAGCTAACTCGTTTGATCGTCTGCATTTGTAGCTATATCACATATATCCCAAGTGTCTGAAGCTAAATCATTTGTTAAGCATGGATTTGAAGGTAAACCTTCTACGTCGCATTGATTTGAAGCTAAATCATGTGTTTCGCATAGATATGAAGCTAACTCGTTTGTTTCGTCTGCATTTGAAGCTATATCACTTATATCACGAGTATTTGAATCTAAATCATTTGTTTCTCATGGATTTGAAGCTAAGCCTTCTACCTCGTATTGATTTGAGACTAAATCATGTGTTTCGCATGGATTTGAAGCTAACTCGTTTATTTCGCCTTCAGTTGAATCTATATCACTTATATCGCAAGTATCTGATGTTAAATCATTTGCTTCGCATGGATTTGAAGCTAAACTTTCTACATCGCACTGATTTGACTCTAAATCATGTGTTTCGCTTGGATTTGAATCTATACCTTCTACTTCGCATTGATTTGAAGCTAAATCATGTGCATCGTATGGATTTTGAAGCTAACTCGTTTTTTTTTGCCTCCAGTTGAATCTATATCACTCATATCGCAATTATTTGAAGCTAAATCTTTGGTTCCGCATGGATTTGAAGCTAAATCTTTGGTTCCGCATGGAATTGAAGCTAAATCTTTGGTTCCGCATGGATTTGAAGGTAAACCTTCTACATCGCATTCATTTGAAGCTAAATCATGTGTTTCGCTTGTATTTGAAGCGAACTCGTTTGTTTGGCCTGCGTTTGAAGCTATATCATTTACATCGCAGGTATCAGAAGCTTAACGATTTGCTTCGCATGGTTTTGAGGCTAAACTTTCTTCATCGTATTAATTTGAAGCTAAATCATGTGTATCGCTTGGATTTGAAGCTGTCTCTTTTGTTTCGCCTGCAGTTGAATCTATATCACTTATATCGCAAGTATTTGAAGCTAAATCAATTGATCCGCATGGATTTGAAGCTGAGCCTTCAACATCGCTTTGGTTTGAAGCTAAATCATGTGTATCGCACGGATTTTTAAGCTAACTCGTTAGTTTCGTCTGCATTTGAAACTATATCACTTATATCGCAAGTGTTTGAATCTATATCATTTGTTTCGCATGGATTTGAAGCTCAACCATCTACATCGCATTGATTTGAAGCTAAATCATGTGTTTCGCTTGGATTTGAGGCTAATCCTTCTACATCCCATTGATTTGAATCTAAATCATGTGTTTCGCATTTATTTGAAGCTAACTCGTTTGTTTCGTCTGCATTTGAAGCTATATCACTTATATCACGAGTATTTGAATCTAAATCATTTGTTTCTCATGGATTTGAAGCTAAGCCTTCTACCTCGTATTGATTTGAGACTAAATTATGTGTTTCGCATGGAGTTGAAGCTAGCTCGTTTGTTTCGTCTGCAATTGAAACTATATCACTTACATCGCAAGTATCTGAAGCTAGATCAATTGTTTCGCATAGATTTTGAACTCAACTCGTTTGATTCGTCTGCATTTGATGTTATATCACTCATATCGCAATTATTTGAAGCTAAATCTTTTGTTCCGCATGGATTTGAAGCTAAATCTTTGGTTTCGCATGGAATTGAAGCTAAATCTTTGGTTCCGCATGGATTTGAAGCTAAACCTTCTACATCGCATTCATTTGAAGCTAAATCATGTGTTTCGCTTGGATTTGAAGCTGTCTCTTTTGTTTCGCCTGCAGTTGAATCTATATCACTTATATCGCAAGTATTTGAAGCTAAATCAATTGATCCGCATGGATTTGAAGCTGAGCCTTCAACATCGCTTTGATTTGAAGCTAAATCATGTGTATCGCACGGATTTTTAAGCTAACTCGTTAGTTTCGTCTGCATTTGAAACTATATCACTTATATCGCAAGTGTTTGAATCTATATCATTTGTTGCGCATGGATTTGAAGGTGAACCTTCTACATCGCATTGATTTGAAGCTAAATCATGAGTTTCGCATGGATTAGATGCTAACTCGTTTGTTTCGCCTGCATTTGAAGCTATATCATTTACATCGCAAGTATTTGAAGCTAAATCATTTGTTAAGCATGGATTTGAAGGTAAACCTTCTACATCGCATTGATTTGAAGCTAAATCAAGTTTATCGCATGGATTTTGAGGCTAACTCGTTTGATCGTATGCATTTGAAGCTATATCACTTATATCCCAAGTGTTGGAAGCTAAATTATTTGTTAAGCATGGATTTGAAGGTAAACCTTCTACATCGCATTGATTTGAAGCTAAATCATGAGTTTCGCATGGATTAGAAGATAACTCGTTTGTTTCGCCTACATTTGAAGCTATATCATTTATATCGCAAGTATTTGAAGCTAAATCATTTGTGTTGCATGGATTTGAAGCTCATCCTTCTACTTCGCATTGATTTGAAGCTAAATCAAGTTTATCGCATGGATTTTGAAGCTAACTCGTTTGATCGTCTGCATTTGAAGCTATATCACTTATATCCCAAGTGTCTGAAGCTAAATCATTTGTTGTGCATGGATTTGAAGGTAAACCTTCTACATCGCATTGATTTGAAGCTAAATCATGAGTTTCGCATGGATTACAAGCTAACACGTTTGTTTCGCCTGCATTTGAAGCTATATCATTTATATCGCAAGTATTTGAAGCTAAATCATTTGTTAAGCATGGATTTGAAGGAAAACCTTCTACATCGCATTGATTTGAAGCTAAATCAAGTTTATCGCATGAATTTTGAAGCTAACTCGTTTGATCGTCTGCATTTGAAGCCATATCACTTATATCCCAAGTGTTTGAAGCTAAATCATTTGTGTTGCATGGATTTGAAGCTAATCCTTCTACTTCGCATTGATTTGAAGCTAAATCAAGTTTATCGCATGGATTTTGAAGCTAACTCGTTTGATCGTCTGCATTTCAAGCTATATCACTTATATCCCAAGTGTTTGAAGCTAAATTATTTGTTAAGCGTGGATTTGAAGGTAAACCTTCTACATCGCATTGATTTGAAGCTAAATCATGAGTTTCGCATGGATTAGAAGCTAACTCGTTTGTTTCGCCTGCATTTGAAGCTATATCATTTATATCGCAAGTATTTGAAGCTAAATCATTTGTGTTCCACGGATTTGAAGCTAATCCTTCTACTTCGCATTGATTTGAAGCTAAATCAAGTTTATCGCATGGATTTTGAAGCTAACTCGTTTGATCGTCTGCATTTGAAGCTATATCACGTATATCCCAAATGTTTGAAGCTAAATCATTTGTTAAGCATGGATTTGAAGGTAAACCTTCTACATCGCATTGATTTGAAGCTAAATCATGAGTGTCGCATGGATTACAAGCTAACACGTTTGTTTCGCCTGCATTTGAAGCTATATCATTTATATCGCAAGTATTTGAAGCTAAATCATTTGTTAAGCATGGATTTGAAGGTAAACCTTCTACATCGCATTGATTTGAAGCTAAATCAAGTTTATCGCATGGATTTTGAAGCTAACTCGTTTGATCGTCTGCATTTGAAGCTATATCACTTATATCCCAAGTGTCTGAAGCTAAATCATTTGTTGTGCATGGATTTGAAGGTAAACCTTCTACATCGCATTGATTTGAAGCTAAATCAAGTTTATCGCATGGATTTTGAAGCTACCTCGTTTGATCTTCTGCATTGAAGCTATAACACTTATATCCCAAGTGTTTGATGCTAAATTATTTGTTAAGCATGGATTTGAAGGTAAACCTTCTACATCGCATTGATTTTCAGCTAAATCAAGTGCATGGCATGGATTTGAAGATAACTCGTTTGTTTCTTCTGCATTTGAAACTATATCATTTATATCGCAAGTATTTGAAGCTAAATCATTTGTTAAGCATGGATTTGAAGGTAAACCTTCTACATCGCATTGATTTTCAGCTAAATCAAGTGCATGGCAATGATTTGAAGATAACTCGTTTGTTTCTTCTGCATTTGAAACTATATCACTTATATCGCAAGTGTCTGAAGCTAAATCACTTGTTTCGCATGGACTTGAAGCTAACTCGTTTGATCGTCTGCATTTGAAGCTATATCACTTATATCCCAAGTGTCTGAAGCTAAATCATTTGTTGTGCATGGATTGAAGGTAAACCTTCTACATCGCATTGATTTGAAGCTATATCATGAGTTTTGCATGGATTAGAAGCTAACACGTTTGATTCGCCTGCATTTGAAGCTATATCATTTATATCGCAAGTATTTGAAGCTAAATCATTTGTTAAGCATGGATTTGAAGGTAAACCTTCTACTTCGCATTGATTTGAAGCTAAATCAAGTTTATCGCATGGATTTTGAAGCTAACTCGTTTGATCGTCTGCATTTGAAGCTTTTTCAGTTATATCCCAAGTGTTTGAAGCTAAATCATTTGTTAAGCATGGATTTGAAATTAAACCTTCTACATCGCATTGATTTGAAGCTAAATCATAAGTTTCGCATGGATTAGAAGCTAACACGTTTGTTTCGCCTGCATTTGAAGCTATATCATACATATCGCAAGTATTTGAAGCTAAATCATTTGTTAAGCATGGATTTGAAGGTAAACCTTCTACATCGCATTGATTTGAAGCTAAATCAAGTTTATCGCATGGATTTTGAAGCTTACTCGTTTGATCGTCTGCATTTCAATCTATATCACTTATATACGAACTGTTTGAAGCTAAATCATTTGTTGCGCATGGATTTGAAGGTGAACCTTCTACATCGCATTGACTTGAAGCTAAATCATGAGTTTCGCATGGATTAGATGCTAACTCGTTTGTTTCGCCTGCATTTGAAGCTATATCATTTACATCGCAAGTATTTGAAGCTAAATCATTTGTTAAGCATGGATTTGAAGGTAAACCTTCTACATCGCATTGATTTGAAGCTAAATCATGTGTTTCGCATAGATATGAAGCTAACTCGTTTGATCGTCTGCATTGAAGCTATATCACTTATATCCCAAGTGTTTGATGCTAAAATATTTGTTAAGCATGGATTTGAAGGTAAACTTTCTACATCTCATTGATTTGAAGCTAAATCATGAGATTCGCATGGATTAGAAGATAACTCGTTTGTTTCTTCTGCATTTGAAGCTATATCACTTATATCGCAAGTGTCTGAAGCTAAATCACTTGTTTCGCATGGACTTGAAGCTAACTCGTTTGATCGTCTGCATTTGAAGCTATATCACTTATATCCCAAGTGTCTGAAGCTAAATCATTTGTTGTGCATGGATTTGAAGGTAAACCTTCTACATCGCATTGATTTGAAGCTAAATCATGAGTTTCGCATGGATTAGAAGATAACTCGTTTGTTTCTTCTGCATTTGAAGCTATATCATTTATATCGCAAGTATTTGAAGCTAAATCATTTGTTAAGCATGGATTTGAAGGTAAACCTTCTACATCGCATTGATTTTCAGCTAAATCAAGTGCATGGCATGGATTTGAAGATAACTCGTTTGTTTCTTCTGCATTTGAAACTATATCATTTATATCGCAAGTATTTGAAGCTAAATCATTTGTTAAGCATGGATTTGAAGGTAAACCTTCTACATCGCATTGATTTTCAGCTAAATCAAGTGCATGGCAATGATTTGAAGATAACTCGTTTGTTTCTTCTGCATTTGAAACTATATCACTTATATCGCAAATGTCTGAAGCTAAGTCACTTGTTTCGCGTGGACTTGAAGCTAACTCGTTTGATCGTCTGCATTTGAAGCTATATCACATATATCCCAAGTGTCTGAAGCTAAATCATTTGTGTTGCATGGATTTGAAGCTAATCCTTCTACTTCGCATTGATTTGAAGCTAAATCAAGTTTATCGCATGGATTTTGAAGCTACCTCGTTTGATCTTCTGCATTGAAGCTATAACACTTATATCCCAAGTGTTTGATGCTAAATTATTTGTTAAGCATGGATTTGAAGGTAAACCTTCTACATCGCATTGATTTGAAGCTAAATCATGAGTTTCGCATGGATTAGAAGATAACTCGTTTGTTTCTTCTGCATTTGAAGCTATATCACTTATATCGCAAGTGTCTGAAGCTAAATCACTTGTTTCGCGTGGACTTGAAGCTAACTCGTTTGATCGTCTGCATTTGAAGCTATATCACTTATATCCCAAGTGTCTGAAGCTAAATCATTTGTTGTGCATGGATTTGAAGGTAAACCTTCTACATCGCATTGATTTGAAGCTAAATCAAGTTTATCGCATGGATTTTGAAGCTAACTCGTTTGATCGTCTGCATTTGAATCCATATCACTTATATCCCAAGTGTTTGAAGCTAAATCATTTTTTAAGCATGGATTTGAAGGTAAACCTTCTACATCGCATTGATTTGAAACTAAATCATGTGTTTCGCATAGATATGAAGCTAACTCGTTTGTTTCGTCTGCATTTGAATCTGTATCATTTATATCGCAAGTATCTGAAACTAAATCATTTGTTTCGCATGGATTTCAAGCTAATCCTTCTACTTCGCATTGATTTGAAGCTAAATCAAGTTTATCGCATGTATTTTGAAGCTAACTCGTTTGATCGTCTGCATTTGAAGCTATATTACGTATATCCCAAGTGTTTGAAGCTAAATCATTTGTTGTGCATGGATTTGAAGGTAAACCTTCTACATCGCATTGATTTGAAGCTAAATCATGAGTTTCGCATGGATTAGAAGATAACTCGTTTGTTAGGCCTGGATTTGAAGCTATATCATTTATATCGCAAGTATTTCAAGCTAAATCATTTGTGTTGCATGGATTTGTAGCTAATCCTTCTACTTCGCATTGATTTGAAGCTAAATCAAGTTTATCGCATGGATTTTGAAGCTAACTCGTTTGATCGTCTGCATTTGAAGCTATATCACTTATATCCCAAGTGTTTGAAGCTAAATTATTTGTTAAGCATGGATTTGAAGGTAAACCTTCTACATCGCATTTATCTGAAGCTAAATCATGAGTTTCGCATGGATTAGAAGCTAACTCGTTTGTTTCGCTACATTTGAAGCTATATCATTTATATCGCAAGTATTTGAAGCTAAATCATTTGTGTTGCATGGATTTGAAGCTCATCCTTCTACTTCGCATTGATTTGAAGCTAAATCAAGTTTATCGCATGGATTTTGAGGCTAACTCGTTTGATCGTCTGCATTTGAAGCTATATCACTTATATCCCAAGTGTTTGAAGCTAAATTATTTGTTAAGCATGGATTTGAAGGTAAACCTTCTACATCGCATTGATTTGAAGCTAAATCATGAGTTTCGCATGGATTAGAAGCTAACTCGTATGTTTCGCCTACATTTGAAGCTATATCATTTATATCGCAAGTATTTGAAGCTAAATCATTTGTGTTGCATGGATTTGAAGCTCATCCTTCTACTTCGTATTGATTTCAAGCTAAATCAAGTTTATCGCATGGATTTTGAAGCTAACTCGTTTGATCGTCTGCATTTGAAGCTATATCACGTATATCCCAAGTGTTTGAAGCTAAATCATTTGTTAAGCATGGATTTGAAGGTAAACCTTCTACATCGCATTGATTTGAAGCTAAATTATGAGTTTCGCATGGATTACAAGCTAACACGTTTGTTTCGCCTGCATTTGAAGCTATATCATTTATATCGCAAGTATCTGAAGCTAAATCATTGGTTAAGCATGGATTTGAAGGTAAACCTTCTACATCGCATTGATTTGAAGCTAAATCATGAGCTTCGCATGGATTACAAACTAACACGTTTGTTTCGCCTGCATTTGAAGCTATATCATTTATATCGCAAGTATTTGAAGCTAAATCATTTGTTAAGCATGGATTTGAAGGTAAACCTTCTACATCGCATTGATTTGAAGCTAAATCAAGTTTATCGCATGGATTTTGAAGCTAACTCGTTTGATCGTCTGCATTTGAAGCCATATCACTTATATCCCAAGTGTTTGATGCTAAATCATTTTTTAAGCATGGATTTGAAGGTAAACCTTCTACATCGCATTGATTTGAAACTAAATCATGTGTTTCGCATAGATATGAAGCTAACTCGTTTGTTTCGTCTGCATTTGAATCTGTATCATTTATACCGCAAGTATCTGAAACTAAATAATTTGTTTCGCATGGATTTGAAGCTAATCCTTCTACTTCGCATTGATTTGAAGCTAAATCAAGTTTATCGCATGGATTTTGAGGCTAACTCGTTTGATCGTCTGCATTTGAAGCTATATCACTTATATCCCAAGTGTTTGAAGCTAAATTATTTGTTAAGCATGGATTTGAAGGTAAACCTTCTACATCGCATTGATTTGAAGCTAAATCATGAGTTTCGCATGGATTAGAAGCTAACTCGTATGTTTCGCCTACATTTGAAGCTATATCATTTATATCGCAAGTATTTGAAGCTAAATCATTTGTGTTGCATGGATTTGAAGCTCATCCTTCTACTTCGTATTGATTTCAAGCTAAATCAAGTTTATCGCATGGATTTTGAAGCTAACTCGTTTGATCGTCTGCATTTGAAGCTATATCACGTATATCCCAAGTGTTTGAAGCTAAATCATTTGTTAAGCATGGATTTGAAGGTAAACCTTCTACATCGCATTGATTTGAAGCTAAATCATGAGTTTCGCATGGATTACAAGCTAACACGTTTGTTTCGCCTGCATTTGAAGCTATATCATTTATATCGCAAGTATCTGAAGCTAAATCATTGGTTAAGCATGGATTTGAAGGTAAACCTTCTACATCGCATTGATTTGAAGCTAAATCATGAGCTTCGCATGGATTACAAACTAACACGTTTGTTTCGCCTGCATTTGAAGCTATATCATTTATATCGCAAGTATTTGAAGCTAAATCATTTGTTAAGCATGGATTTGAAGGTAAACCTTCTACATCGCATTGATTTGAAGCTAAATCAAGTTTATCGCATGGATTTTGAAGCTAACTCGTTTGATCGTCTGCATTTGAAGCCATATCACTTATATCCCAAGTGTTTGAAGCTAAATCATTTTTAAGCATGGATTTGAAGGTAAACCTTCTACATCGCATTGATTTGAAACTAAATCATGTGTTTCGCATAGATATGAAGCTAACTCGTTTGTTTCGTCTGCATTTGAATCTGTATCATTTATACCGCAAGTATCTGAAACTAAATAATTTGTTTCGCATGGATTTGAAGCTAATCCTTCTACTTCGCATTGATTTGAAGCTAAATCAAGTTTATCGCATGGATTTTGAAGCTAACTCGTTTGATCGTCTTCATTTGAAGCTATATCACTTATATCCCAAGTGTTTGAAGCTAAATCATTTGTTAAGCATGGATTTGAAGGTAAACCTTCTACATCGCATTGATTTGAAGCTAAGTCATGAGTTGCGCATGGACTACAAGCTAACACGTTTGTTTCGCCTGCATTTGAAGCTATATCACGTATATCCCAAGTGTTTGAAGCTAAATCATTTGTTAAGCATGGATTTGAAGGTAAACCTTCTACATCGCATTGATTTGAAGCTAAATCATGAGTTTCGCATGGATTACAAGCTAACACGTTTGTTTCGCCTACATTTGAAGCTATATCATTTATATCGCAAGTATTTGAAGCTAAATCATTTGTGTTGCATGGATTTGAAGCTCATCCTTCTACTTCGCATTGATTTCAAGCTAAATCAAGTTTATCGCATGGATTTTGAGGCTAACTCGTTTGATCGTCTGCATTTGAAGCTATATCACTTATATCCCAAATGTTTGAAGCTAAATTATTTATTAAGCATGGATTTGAAGGTAAACATTCTACATCGCATTGATTTGAAGCTAAATCATGAGTTTCGCATGGATTAGAAGCTAACTCGTTTGTTTCGCCTACATTTGAAGCTATATCATTTATATCGCAAGTATTTGAAGCTAAATCATTTGTGTTACATGGATTTGAAGCTCATCCTTCTACTTCGCATTGATTTGAAGCTAAATCAAGTTTATCGCATGGATTACAAGCTAACACGTTTGTTTCGCCTGCATTTGAAGCTATATCATTTATATCGCAAGTATCTGAAGCTAAATCATTGGTTAAGCATGGATTTGAAGGTAAACCTTCTACTTCGCATTGATTTGAAGCTAAATCAAGTTTATCGCATGGATTTTGAAGCTAACTCGTTTGATCGTCTGCATTTGAAGCTATATCACGTATATCCCAAGTGTTTGAAGCTAAATCATTTGTTAAGCATGGATTTGGAGGTAAACCTTCTACATCGCATTGATTTGAAGCTAAATGAAGTTTATCGCATGGATTTTGAAGCTAACTCGTTTGATCGTCTGCATTTGAAGCCATATCACTTATATCACAAGAGTTTGAAGCTAAATTATTTGTTAAGCATGGATTTGAAGGTAAACCTTCTACATCGCATTGATTTGAAGCTAAATCATGAGTTTCGCATGGATTACAATCTAACACGTTTGTTTCGCCTGCATTTGAAGCTATATCACGTATATCCCAAGTGTTTGAAGCTAAATCATTTGCTCAGCATGGATTTGAAGGTAAACCTTCTACATCGCATTGATTTGAAGCTAAATCATGAGTTTCGCATGGATTACAAGCTAACACGTTTGTTTCGCCTACATTTGAAGCTATATCATTTATATCGCAATTATTTGAAGCTAAATCATTTGTGTTGCATGGATTTGAAGCTCATCCTTCTACTTCGCATTGATTTCAAGCTAAATCAAGTTTATCGCATGGATTTTGAGGCTAACTCGTTTGATCGTCTGCATTTGAAGCTATATCACTTATATCCCAAGTGTTTGAAGCTAAATTATTTGTTAAGCATGGATTTGAAGGTAAACCTTCTACATCGCATTTATTTGAAGCTAAATCATGAGTTTCGCATGGATTAGAAGCTAACTCGTTTGTTTCGCCTACATTTGAAGCTATATCATTTATATCGCAATTATTTGAAGCTAAATCATTTGTGTTGCATGGATTTGAAGCTCACCCTTCTACTTCGCATTGATTTGAAGTTAAATCAAGTTTATCGCATGGATTTTGAGGCCAACTCGTTTGATCTTCTGCATTTGAAGCTATATCACTTATATCCCAAGTGTTTGAAGCTAAATAATTTGTTAAGCATGGATTTGAAGGTAAACCTTCTACATCGCATTGATTTGAAGCTAAATCATGAGTTTCGCATGGATTACAAGCTAACACGTTTGTTTCGCCTGCATTTGAAGCTATATCATTTATATCGCAAGTATTTGAAGGTAAATCATTTGTTAAGCATGGATTTGAAGGTAAACCTTCTACATCGCATTGATTTGAAGCTAAATGAAGTTTATCGCATGGATTTTGAAGCTAACTCGTTTGATCGTCTGCATTTGAAGCCATATCACTTATATCCCAAGTGTTTGAAGCTAAATCATTTTTTAAGCATGGATTTGAAGGTAAACCTTCTACATCGCATTGATTTGAAGCTAAATCATGTGTTTCGCATAGATATGAAGCTAACTCGTTTGTTTCGTCTGCATTTGAATCTGTATCATTTATACCGCAAGTATCTGAAACTAAATCATTTGCTTCGCATGGATTTGAAGCTAAACCTTCTACATCGCATTGATTTTCAGCTAAATCAAGTGCATGGCATGGATTTGAAGATAACTCGTTTGTGTCTTCTGCATTTGAAGCTATATCAATTATATCGCATATGTCTGAAGCTAAACCACTTTTTTCGCGTGGACTTGAAGCTAACTCGTTTGATCGTCTGCATTTGAAGCTATATCACTTACATCCCAAGTGTCTGAAGTTAAATCATTTGTGTTGCATGGATTTGAAGCTAATCCTTCTACTTCGCATTGATTTGAAGCTAAATCAAGTTTATCGCATGGATTTTGAAGCTAATTCGTTTGATCGTCTGCATTTGAAGCTATATCACTTATATCCCAAGTGTTTGAAGCTAAATTATTTGTTAAGCATGGATTTGAAGGTATACCTTCTACATCGCATTGATTTGAAGCTAAATCATGAGTTTCGCATGGATTAGAAGCTAACACGTTTGTTTCGCCTGCATTTGAAGCTATATCATTTATATCGCAAGTATTTGAAGCTAAATCATTTGTGTTGCATGGATTTTAAGCCAATCCTTCTACTTCGCATTTATTTGAAGCTAAATCAAGTTTATCGCATGGATTTTGAAGCTAACTCGTTTGATCGTCTGCATTTGAAGCTATATCACGTATATCCCATGTGTTTGAAGCAAAATCATTTGTTAAGCATGGATTTGAAGGTAAACATTCTACATCGCATTGATTTGAAGCTAAATCATGAGTTTCGCATGGATTACAATCTAACACGTTTGTTTCGCCTGCATTTGAAGCTATATCACGTATATCCCAAGTGTTTGAAGCTAAATCATTTGTTCAGCATGGATTTGAAGGTAATCCTTCTTCATCGCATTGATTTGAAGCTAAATCATGAGTTTCGCATGGATTACAAGCTAACACGTTTGTTTCGCCTACATTTGAAGCTATATCATTTATATCGCAATTATTTGAAGCTAAATCATTTGTGTTGCATGGATTTGAAGCTCATCCTTCTACTTCGCATTGATTTCAAGCTAAATCAAGTTTATCCCATGGATTTTGAGGCTAACTCGTTTGATCGTCTGCATTTGAAGCTATATCACTTATATCCCAAGTGTTTGAAGCTAAATTATTTGTTAAGCATGGATTTGAAGGTAAACATTCTACATCGCATTGATTTGAAGCTAAATCATGAGTTTCGCATGGATTACAATCTAACACGTTTGTTTCGCCTGCATTTGAAGCTATATCACGTATATCCCAAGTGTTTGAAGCTAAATCATTTGTTCAGCATGGATTTGAAGGTAAACCTTCTTCATCGCATTGATTTGAAGCTAAATCATGAGTTTCGCATGGATTACAAGCTAACACGTTTGTTTCGCCTACATTTGAAGCTATATCATTTATATCGCAATTATTTGAAGCTAAATCATTTGTGTTGCATGGATTTGAAGCTCATCCTTCTACTTCGCATTGATTTCAAGCTAAATCAAGTTTATCGCATGGATTTTGAGGCTAACTCGTTTGATCGTCTGCATTTGAAGCTATATCACTTATATCCCAAGTGTTTGAAGCTAAATTATTTGTTAAGCATGGATTTGAAGGTAAACATTCTACATCGCATTTATTTGAAGCTAAATCATGAGTTTCGCATGGATTAGAAGCTAACACGTTTGTTTCGCCTGCATTTGAAGCTATATCATTTATATCGCAAGTATTTGAAGCTAAATCATTTGTGTTGCATGGATTTGAAGCTCATCCTTCTACTTCGCATTGATTTCAAGCTAAATCAAGTTTATCGCATGGATTTTGAGGCTAACTCGTTTGATCGTCTGCATTTGAAGCTATATCACTTATATCCCAAGTGTTTGAAGCTAAATTATTTGTTAAGCATGGATTTGAAGGTAAACATTCTACATCTCATTTATTTGAAGCTAAATCATGAGTTTCGCATGGATTAGAAGCTAACACGTTTGTTTCGCCTGCATTTGAAGCTATATCATTTATATCGCAAGTATTTGAAGCTAAATCATTTGTGTTGCATGGATTTTAAGCCAATCCTTCTACTTCGCATTTATTTGAAGCTAAATCAAGTTTATCGCATGGATTTTGAAGCTAACTCGTTTGATCGTCTGCATTTGAAGCTATATCACGTATATCCCAAGTGTTTGAAGCTAAATCATTTGTTAAGCATGGATTTGAAGGTAAACATTCTACATCGCATTGATTTGAAGCTAAATCATGAGTTTCGCATGGATTACAATCTAACACGTTTGTTTCGCCTGCATTTGAAGCTATATCACGTATATCCCAAGTGTTTGAAGCTAAATCATTTGTTCAGCATGGATTTGAAGGTAAACCTTCTTCATCGCATTGATTTGAAGCTAAATCATGAGTTTCGCATGGATTACAAGCTAACACGTTTGTTTCGCCTACATTTGAAGCTATATCATTTATATCGCAATTATTTGAAGCTAAATCATTTGTGTTGCATGGATTTGAAGCTCATCCTTCTACTTCGCATTGATTTCAAGCTAAATCAAGTTTATCGCATGGATTTTGAGGCTAACTCGTTTGATCGTCTGCATTTGAAGCTATATCACTTATGTCCCAAGTGTTTGAAGCTAAATTATTTGTTAAGCATGGATTTGAAGGTAAACATTCTACATCGCATTTATTTGAAGCTAAATCATGAGTTTCGCATGGATTAGAAGCTAACTCGTTTGTTTCGCCTACATTTGACGCTATATCACTTATATCGCAAGTGTTTGAAGCTAAATCACTTGTTTCGCGTGGACTTGAAGCTAACTCGTTTGATCGTCTGCATTTCAAGCTATATCACTTATATCCCAAGTGTCTGAAGCTAAATCACTTGTGTTGCACGGATTTGAAGCTAATCCTTCTACTTAGCATTGATTTGATGCTAAATCAAGTTTATCGCATGGATTTTGAAGCTAACTCGTTTGATCGTCTGCATTTGAAGCTATATCACATATATCCCAAATGTTTGAAGCTAAATTATTTGTTAAGCATGGATTTGAAGGTAAACATTCTACATCGCATTGATTTGAAGCTAAATCATGAGTTTCGCATGGATTACAATCTAACACGTTTGTTTCGCCTGCATTTGAAGCTATATCACGTATATCCCAAGTGTTTGAAGCTAAATCATTTGTTCAGCATGGATTTGAAGGTAAACCTTCTTCATCGCATTGATTTGAAGCTAAATCATGAGTTTCGCATGGATTACAAGCTAACACGTTTGTTTCGCCTACATTTGAAGCTATATCATTTATATCGCAATTATTTGAAGCTAAATCATTTGTGTTGCATGGATTTGAAGCTCATCCTTCTACTTCGCATTGATTTCAAGCTAAATCAAGTTTATCGCATGGATTTTGAGGCTAACTCGTTTGATCGTCTGCATTTGAAGCTATATCACTTATATCCCAAGTGTTTGAAGCTAAATTATTTGTTAAGCATGGATTTGAAGGTAAACATTCTACATCGCATTTATTTGAAGCTAAATCATGAGTTTCGCATGGATTAGAAGCTAACACGTTTGTTTCGCCTGCATTTGAAGCTATATCATTTATATCGCAAGTATTTGAAGCTAAATCATTTGTGTTGCATGGATTTTAAGCCAATCCTTCTACTTCGCATTTATTTGAAGCTAAATCAAGTTTATCGCATGGATTTTGAAGCTAACTCGTTTGATCGTCTGCATTTGAAGCTATATCACGTATATCCCAAGTGTTTGAAGCTAAATCATTTGTTAAGCATGGATTTGAAGGTAAACATTCTACATCGCATTGATTTGAAGCTAAATCATGAGTTTCGCATGGATTACAATCTAACACGTTTGTTTCGCCTGCATTTGAAGCTATATCACGTATATCCCAAGTGTTTGAAGCTAAATCATTTGTTCAGCATGGATTTGAAGGTAAACCTTCTTCATCGCATTGATTTGAAGCTAAATCATGAGTTTCGCATGGATTACAAGCTAACACGTTTGTTTCGCCTACATTTGAAGCTATATCATTTATGTCGCAATTATTTGAAGCTAAATCATTTGTGTTGCATGGATTTGAAGCTCATCCTTCTACTTCGCATTGATTTCAAGCTAAATCAAGTTTATCGCATGGATTTTGAGGCTAACTCGTTTGTTTCGCCTGCATTTGAAGCTTTATCACTTATATCCCAAGTGTTTGAAGCTAAATTATTTGTTAAGCATGGATTTGAAGGTAAACATTCTACATCTCATTCATTTGAAGCTAAATCATGAGTTTCGCATGGATTAGAAGCTAACACGTTTGTTTCGCCTGCATTTGAAGCTATATCATTTATATCGCAAGTATTTGAAGCTAAATCATTTGTGTTGCATGGATTTTAAGCCAATCCTTCTACTTCGCATTTATTTGAAGCTAAATCAAGTTTATCGCATGGATTTTGAAGCTAACTCGTTTGATCGTCTGCATTTGAAGCTATATCACGTATATCCCAAGTGTTTGTAGCTAAATCATTTGTTAAGCATGGATTTGAAGGTAAACATTCTACATCGCATTGATTTGAAGCTAAATCATGAGTTTCGCATGGATTACAATCTAACACGTTTGTTTCGCCTGCATTTGAAGCTATATCACGTATATCCCAAGTGTTTGAAGCTAAATCATTTGTTCAGCATGGATTTGAAGGTAAACCTTCTTCATCGCATTGATTTGAAGCTAAATCATGAGTTTCGCATGGATTACAAGCTAACACGTTTGTTTCGCCTACATTTGAAGCTATATCATTTATATCGCAATTATTTGAAGCTAAATCATTTGTGTTGCATGGATTTGAAGCTCATCCTTCTACTTCGCATTGATTTCAAGCTAAATCAAGTTTATCGCATGGATTTTGAGGCTAACTCGTTTGATCGTCTGCATTTGAAGCTATATCACTTATATCCCAAGTGTTTGAAGCTAAATTATTTGTTAAGCATGGATTTGAAGGTAAACATACTACATCGCATTTATTTGAAGCTAAATCATGAGTTTCGCATGGATTAGAAGCTAACTCGTTTGTTTCGCCAACATTTGAAGCTATATCACTTATATCGCAAGTGTTTGAAGCTAAATCACTTGTTTCGCGTGGACTTGAAGCTGACTCGTTTGATCGTCTGCATTTCAAGCTATATCACTTATATCCCAAGTGTTTGAAGCTAAATTATTTGCTAAGCATGGATTTCAAGTTAAACCTTCTACATCGCATTGATTTGAAGCTAAATCACTTGTTTCGCGTGGACTTGAAGCTAACTCGTTTGATCGTCTGCATTTGAAGCTATATCACTTATATCCCAAGTGTCTGAAGCTAAATCACTTGTGTTGCATGGATTTGAAGCTAATCCTTCTACTTCGCATTGATTTGAAGCTAAATCAAGTTTATCGCATGGATTTTGAAGCTAACTCGTTTGATCGCCTGCATTTGAAGCTATATCACGTATATCCCAAGTGTTTGAAGCTAAATTATTTGTTAAGCATGGATTTGAAGGTAAACCTTCTACATCGCATTGATTTGAAGCTAAATCATGAGTTTCGCATGGATTAGAAGCTAACACGTTTGTTTCGCCTGCATTTGAAGCTATATCATTTATATCGCAAGTATTTGCAGCTAGATCATTTGTGTTGGATGGATTTTAAGCTAATCCTTCTACATCGCATTGATTTGAAGCTAAATCATGAGTTTCGCATGGATTAGAAGCTAACACGTTTGTTTCGCCTGCATTTGAAGCTATATCATTTATATCGCAAGTATTTGAAGCTAAATCATTTGTTAAGCATGGATTTGAAGGTAAACCTTCTACATCGCATTGATTTGGAGCTAAATCATGAGTTTCGCATGGATCAGAAGCTAACACGTTTCTTTCGCCTGCATTTGAAGCTATATCATTTATATCGCAAGTATTTGAAGCTAAATCATTTGTTAAGCATGGATTTGAAGGTAAACATTCTACATCGCATTGATTTGAAGCTAAATCATGAGTTTCGCATGGATTACAATCTAACACGTTTGTTTCGCCTGCATTTGAAGCTATATCACGTATATCCCAAGTGTTTGAAGCTAAATCATTTGTTCAGCATGGATTTGAAGGTAAACCTTCTTCATCGCATTGATTTGAAGCTAAATCATGAGTTTCGCATGGATTACAAGCTAACACGTTTGTTTCGCCTACATTTGAAGCTATATCATTTATGTCGCAATTATTTGAAGCTAAATCATTTGTGTTGCATGGATTTGAAGCTCATCCTTCTACTTCGCATTGATTTCAAGCTAAATCAAGTTTATCGCATGGATTTTGAGGCTAACTCGTTTGATCGTCTGCATTTGAAGCTATATCACTTATATCCCAAGTGTTTGAAGCTAAATTATTTGTTAAGCATGGATTTGAAGGTAAACATTCTACATCTCATTCATTTGAAGCTAAATCATGAGTTTCGCATGGATTAGAAGCTAACACGTTTGTTTCGCCTGCATTTGAAGCTATATCATTTATATCGCAAGTATTTGAAGCTAAATCATTTGTTAAGCATGGATTTGAAGGTAAACCTTCTACATCGCATTGATTTGAAGCTAAATGAAGTT
>NW_027478030.1:0-37827 GCF_051020955.1 Megalopta genalis
AATGCGAAATAGAGGGCTTAGCATCAAATCCATGCGACACAAATTATTTAGCTTCGTATACTAGCGATATAAGTGATATAGCTTCAAATGCAGGTGAAACAAACGAGTGATCTTCAAATCCAAGCGTAACACTCGATTTAACTTCAAATCAATGGGAAGTAGAAGTTTTACCTTCAAATCCATGCGAAACAAATGGTTTAGCTTCAAATACTTGTGATATACATGATTTTGCTTCAGCTGCATGCGAAACAAACGATTTAGCTTCACACCTAAGGGAAACACATGATTTAGCTTCAAATCAATGCGAAATAGAAGGCTTAGCATCAAATCCATGCGACACAAATCATTTAGCTTCGTATACTTGCGATATAAGTGATAAAGCTTCAAATGCATGCGAAACAAACGAGTTAGCTTCAAATCCATGCGAAATACATGATTTAGCTTCAAATCAATGCGAAGTAGAAGATTTACCTTCAAATCCATGCGAAACAAATGGCTTAGCTTCAAATACTTGTGATATACATGATTTAGTTTCAACTGCATGCGAAAAAAACGAGTTAGCTTTAAATCCAAGCGTAACACATGATTTAACTTCAAATCAATGCGAAGTAGAAGATTTACCTTCAAATCCATGCGAAACAAATGGCTTAGCTTCAAATACTTGTGATATACATGATTTAGCTTCAACTGCATGCGAAAAAAACGAGTTAGCTTCAAATCCAAGCGAGACACATGATTTAGCTTCAAATCAATGCGAAGTAGAAGGCTTAGCATCAAATCCATGCAACACAAATTATTTAGTTTCTTATACTTGCGATATAAGTGATAAAGCTTCAAAAGCATGCGAAACAAACGAGTTAGCTTCAAATCCATGCGAAACACATGATTTAGCTTCAAATCAATGCGAAGTAGAAGATTTACCTTCAAATCCATGCGAAACAAATGTTTTAGCTTCAAATACCTTTGATATACATGATTTAGCTTCAACTGCATGCGAAACAAACGAGTGAGCTTTAAATCCAAGCGATACACCTGATTTAGCTTCAAATCAATGCGAAGTAGAAGGCTTAGCATCAAATCCATGCAACACAAATTATTTAGCTTCAAATACTTGTGATATACATGATTTAGCTTCAGCTGCATGCGAAACAAACGAGTAAGCTTCAAATCCAAGCGAAATACATGATTTAGCTTCAAATCAATGCGAAGTAGAAGATTTACCATCAAATCCATGCGAAACAAATGGCTAAGCTTCAAATACTTGTGATATACATGACTTAGCTTCATCTGCATGCGAAACAAACGAGTTTGCTTCAAATCCAAGCGAAACACATGATTTAACTTCAAATCAATGCGAAGTAGAAGATTTACCTTCAAATCCATGCGAAACAAATGGTTTAGCTTCAAATACTTGTGATATACATGATTTAGCTTCAACTGCACGCGAAACAAACGAGTTAGCTTCAAATCCAAGCGAAACACATGATTTAGCTTCAAATCAATGCGAAGTAGAAGGCTTAGCATCAAATCCATGCAACACAAATTATTTAGCTTCTTATACTTGCGATATAAGTGATAAAGCTTCAAAAGCAGGCGAAACAAACGAGTGAGCTGTAAATCCAAGCATAACACATGATTTAACTTCAAATCAATGCAAAGTAGAAGATTTACCTTCAAATCCATGCGAAACAAATGGCTTAGCTTCAAATACCTTTGATATACATGATTTAGCTTCAACTGCATGCGAACCAAACGAGTGTGCTTTAAATCCAAGCGATACACCTGATTTAGCTTCAAATAATTGCGAAATAGAAGGCTTAGCATCAAATCCATGCGACACAAATTATTTAGCTTCAAATACTTGTGATATACATGATTTAGCTTCAGCTGCATGCGAAACAAACGACTTAGCTTCAAATCCAAGCGAAATACATGATTTAGCTTCAAATCAATGCGAAGTAGAAGATTTACCTTCAAATCAATGCGAAACAAATGGTTTAGCTTCAAACACTTGTGATATACATGATTTAGCTTCAGCTGCATGCGAAACAAACGAGTTAGCTTCAAATCCAAGCGAAATACATGATTTAGCTTCAAATCAATGCGAAGTAGAAGATTTACCTTCAAATCCATGCGAAACAAATGGCTTAGCTTCAAATACTTGTGATATACATGATTTAGCTTCAACTGCATGCGAAAAAAACGCGTTAGCTTCAAATCCAAGCGAAACACATGATTTAGCTTCAAATCAATGCGAAGTAGAAGGTTTAGCATCAAATACATGCAACACAAATTATTTAGTTTCTTATACTTGCGATATAAGTGATAAAGCTTCAAATGCAGGTGAAAAAACGAGTGAGCTTTAAATCCAAGCGTAACACATGATTTAACTTGAAATCAATGCGAAGTAGAAGATTTACCTTCAAATCCATGCGAAACAAATGGTTTAGCTTCAAATACCTTTGATATACATGATTTAGCTTCAACTGCATGCGAAACAAACGAGTGAGCTTTAAATCCAAGCGATACACCTGATTTAGCTTCAAATAATTGCGAAATAGAAGGCTTAGCATCAAATCCATGCGACACAAATTATTTAGCTTCTTATACTTGCGATATAAGTGATAAAGCTTCAAGTGCAGGTGAAACAAACGAGTGAGCTTTAAATCCAAGCGTAACACATGATTTAACTTCAAATCAATGCGAAGTAGAAGATTTACCTTCAAATCCATGCGAAACAAATGGTTTAGCTTCAAATACTTGTGATATACATGATTTAGCTTCAACTGCACGCGAAACAAACGAGTTAGCTTCAAATCCAAGCGAAATACATGATTTAGCTTCAAATCAATGCGAAGTAGAAGATTTACCTTCAAATCCATGCGAAAGAAATGGCTTAGCTTCAAATACTTGTGATATACATGATTTAGCTTCAACTGCATGCGAAACAAACGAGTTAGCTTCAAATCCAAGCGAAACACATGATTTAGCTTCAAATCAATGCGAAATATAAGGCTTAGCATCAAATCCATGCGACACAAATTATTTAGCTTCGTATACTTGCGATATAAGTGATAAAGCTTCTAATGCATGCGAAACAAACGAGTTAGCTTCAAATCCAAGCGAAACACATGATTTAGCTTCAAATCAATGCGAAGTAGAAGGCTAGCATCAAATCCATGCAACACAAATTATTTAGCTTCTAATACTTGCGATATTAGTGATAAAGCTTCAAATGCAGGCGAAACAAACAAGTGATCTTCAAATCCAAGCGTAACACATGATTTAACTTCATATCAATGAGTCGTAGAAGATTTCCCTTCAAATCCAAGCGACAAAAATGGGTTAGCTTCAAATACTTGTGATATACATGATTTAGCTTCAACTGCATGCAAAACAAACGAGTTAGCTTCAAATCCAAGCAAAACACATGATTTAGATTCAAATCAATACGAAATAGATGGCTTAGCATCAAATCCATGCGACACACATTATTTAGCTTCTTATACTTGCGATATAAGTGATATAGCTTCAAATGCAGGCGAAACAAACGAGTGAGCTTTAAATCCAAGCGTAACACATGATTTAACTTCAAATCAATGCGAAGTAGAAGATTTACCTTCAAATCCGTGCGAATCAAATGGCATAGTTCAAATACTTGTGATATACATGATTTAGCTTCAACTGCATGCAAAACAAACGAGTTAGCTTCAAATCCAAGCAAAACACATGATTTAGCTTCAAATCAATACGAAATAGATGGCTTAGCATCAAATCCATGCGACACACATTATTTAGCTTCTTATACTTGCGATATAAGTGATAAAGCTTCAAATGCAGGTGAAACAAACGAGTGAGCATTAAATCCAAGCGTAACACATGATTTAACTTCAAATCAATGCGAAATAGAAGGCTTAGCATCAAATCCATGCGACACAAATTATTTAGCTTCGTATACTTGCGATATAAGTGATATAGCTTCAAATGCGGGTGAAAGAAACGAGTGATCGTCAAATCCAAGCGTAACACATGATTTATCTTCAAATCAATGGGAAGTAGAAGATTTACCTTCAAATCCATGCGAAACAAATGGTTTAGCTTCAAATACTTGTGATATACATGATTTTGCATCAACTGCATGCGAAACAAACGAGTTAGCTTCAAATCCAAGCGAAACACATGATTTAGCATCAAATCAATGCGAAGTAGAAGGCATAGCATCAAATCCTTGCAACACAAATTATTTAGCTTCTTATACTTGCGATATAAGTGATAAAGCTTCAAATGCAGGCGAAACAAACGAGTGAGCTTTAAATCCAAGCGTAACACATGATATAACTTCAAATCAATGCGAAGTAGAAGATTTACATTCAAATCCGTGCGAAACAGATGGCTTAGCTTCAAATACTTGTGATATACATGATTTAGCTTCAACTGCATGCGAAACAAACGAGTTAGCTTCAAATCCAAGCGAAACACATGATTTAGCTTCAAATCAATGCGAAGTAGAAGACTTAGCATCAAATCCATGCAGCACAAATTATTTAGCTTCTTATACTTGCGATATAAGTGATAAAGCTTCAAATGCAGGTGAAACAAACGAGTGAGCCTTAAATCCAAGCGTAACACATGATTTAACTTCAAATCAATGCGAAGTAGAAGATTTACCTTCTAATCCATGCGAAACAAATGGTTTAGCTTCAAATCCTTGTGATATACACGATTTAGCTTCAGCTGCATGCGAAACAAACGAGTTAGCTTCAAATCCAAGCGAAACACATGATTTAGCTTCAAATCAATGCGAAGTAGAAGGCTTAGCATCAAATCCATGCAACACAAATTATTTAGCTTCTTATACTTGCGATATAAGTGATAAAGATTCAAATGCAGGCGAAACAAACGAGTGAGCTTTAAATCCAAGCGTAACACATGATTTAACTTCAAATCAATGCGAAGTAGAAGATTTACCTTCAAATCCATGCGAAACAAATGGTTTAGCTTCAAATACTTGTGATATACATGATTCAGCTTCAGCTGCACGCTTAACAAACGAGTTAGCTTCAAATCCAAGCGTAACACGTGATTTAACTTCAAATCCATGCGAAGTAGAAGATTTACCTTCAAATCCATGCGAAACAAATGATTTAGCTTCAAATACTTGTGATATACATGATTTAGCTTCAGCTGCATGCGAAACAAACGAGTTAGCTTCAAATCCAAGCGAAACACATGATTTAGCTTCAAATGAATGCGAAATAGAGGGATTGGCATCAAATCCATGCGACACAAATTACTTAGCTTCGTATACTTGCGATATATGTGATATAGCTTCAAATGCAGGTGAAACAAACGAGTGATCTTCAAATCCAAGCGTAACACATGATTTAACTTCAAATCAAAGCGAAGTAGAAGATTTAGGTTCAAATCCAAGCGAAACAAATGGTTTAGCTTCAAATCCTTGTGATATACACGATTTAGCTTCAACTGCATGCGAAACAAACGAGTTAGCTTCAAATCCAAGCGAAACACATGATTTAGCTTCAAATCAATGCGAAATAGAAGGCTTAGCATTAAATCCATGCAACACAAATTATTTAGCTTCTTATACTTGCGATATAAGAAATAAAGCTTCAAATGCAGGTGAAACAAACGAGTGAGCCTTAAATCCAAGCGTAACACATGTTTTAACTTCAAATCAATGCGAAGTAGTAGATTTACCTTCAAATCCATGCGAAACAAATGTTTTAGCATCTAATACTTGTGATATACATGATTTAGCTTCAGCTGCATGCGAAACAAACGAGTTAGCTTCAAATCCAAGCGAAACACATGATTTAGCTTCAAATCAATGCGAAATAGAAGGCTTAGCATCAAATCCATGCGACACAAATTACTTAGCTTCGTATACTTGCGATATATGTGATATAGCTTCAAATGCAGGTGAAACAAACGAGTGATCTTCAAATCCAAGCGTAACACATGATTTAACTTCAAATCAAAGCGAAGTAGAAGATTTAGGTTCAAATCCATGCGAAACAAATGGTTTAGCTTCAAATCCTTGTGATATACACGATTTAGCTTCAGCTGCATGCGAAACAAACGAGTTAGCTTCAAATCCAAGCGAAACACATGATTTAGCTTCAAATCAATGCGAAATAGAAGGCTTAGCATTAAATCCATGCAACACAAATTATTTAGCTTCTTATACTTGCGATATAAGTGATAAAGCTTCAAATGCAGGTGAAACAAACGAGTGAGCCTTAAATCCAAGCGTAACACATGTTTTAACTTCAAATCAATGCGAAGTAGTAGATTTACCTTCAAATCCATGCGAAACAAATGGTTTAGCATCTAATACTTGTGATATACATGATTTAGCTTCAGCTGCATGCGAAACAAACGAGTTAGCTTCAAATCCAAGCGAAACACATGATTTAGCTTCAAATCAATGCGAAATAGAAGGCTTGGCATCAAATCCATGCGACACAAATTATTTAGCTTCGTATACTTGCGATATAAGTGATATAGCTTCAAATGCAGGTGAAACAAACGAGTGATCTTCAAATCCAAGCGTAACACTTGATTTATCTTCAAATCAATGCGAAGTAGAAGATTTACCTTCAAATCCATGCTAAACAAATGGTTTAGCTTCAAATACTTGTGATATACATGATTTAGCTTCAACTGCATGCGAAACAAACGAGTTAGCTTCAAATCCAAGCGAAACACATGATTTAGCTTCAAATCCTTGTGATATACACGATTTAGCTTCAACTGCATGCGAAACAAACGAGTTAGCTTCAAATCCAAGCGAAACACATGATTTAGCTTCAAATCAATGCGAAATAGAAGGCTTAGCATTAAATCCATGCAACACAAATTATTTAGCTTCTTATACTTGCGATATAAGAAATAAAGCTTCAAATGCAGGTGAAACAAACGAGTGAGCCTTAAATCCAAGCGTAACACATGTTTTAACTTCAAATCAATGCGAAGTAGTAGATTTACCTTCAAATCCATGCGAAACAAATGTTTTAGCATCTAATACTTGTGATATACATGATTTAGCTTCAGCTGCATGCGAAACAAACGAGTTAGCTTCAAATCCAAGCGAAACACATGATTTAGCTTCAAATCAATGCGAAATAGAAGGCTTAGCATCAAATCCATGCGACACAAATTACTTAGCTTCGTATACTTGCGATATATGTGATATAGCTTCAAATGCAGGTGAAACAAACGAGTGATCTTCAAATCCAAGCGTAACACATGATTTAACTTCAAATCAAAGCGAAGTAGAAGATTTAGGTTCAAATCCATGCGAAACAAATGGTTTAGCTTCAAATCCTTGTGATATACACGATTTAGCTTCAGCTGCATGCGAAACAAACGAGTTAGCTTCAAATCCAAGCGAAACACATGATTTAGCTTCAAATCAATGCGAAATAGAAGGCTTAGCATTAAATCCATGCAACACAAATTATTTAGCTTCTTATACTTGCGATATAAGTGATAAAGCTTCAAATGCAGGTGAAACAAACGAGTGAGCCTTAAATCCAAGCGTAACACATGTTTTAACTTCAAATCAATGCGAAGTAGTAGATTTACCTTCAAATCCATGCGAAACAAATGGTTTAGCATCTAATACTTGTGATATACATGATTTAGCTTCAGCTGCATGCGAAACAAACGAGTTAGCTTCAAATCCAAGCGAAACACATGATTTAGCTTCAAATCAATGCGAAATAGAAGGCTTGGCATCAAATCCATGCGACACAAATTATTTAGCTTCGTATACTTGCGATATAAGTGATATAGCTTCAAATGCAGGTGAAACAAACGAGTGATCTTCAAATCCAAGCGTAACACTTGATTTATCTTCAAATCAATGCGAAGTAGAAGATTTACCTTCAAATCCATGCTAAACAAATGGTTTAGCTTCAAATACTTGTGATATACATGATTTAGCTTCAACTGCATGCGAAACAAACGAGTTAGCTTCAAATCCAAGCGAAACACATGATTTAGCTTCAAATCAATGCGAAGTAGAAGGCTTAGCATCAAATCCATGCAACACAAATTATTTAGCTTCTTATACTTACGATATAAGTGATAAAGCTTCAAATGCAGGTGAAACAAACGAGTGAGCTTTAAATCCAAGCGTAACACATGATTTAACTTCAAATCAATGCGAAGTAGTAGATTTACCTTCAAATCCATGCGAAACAAATGGTTTAGCATCTAATACTTGTGATATACATGATTTAGCTTCAGCTGCATGCGAAACAAACGAGTTAGCTTCAAATCCAAGCGAAACACATGATTTAGCTTCAAATGAATGCGAAATAGAGGGATTGGCATCAAATCCATGCGACACAAATTACTTAGCTTCGTATACTTGCGATATATGTGATATAGCTTCAAATGCAGGTAATACAAACGAGTGATCTTCAAATCCTAGCGTAACACATGATTTAACTTCAGATCAATGGGAAGTAGAAGATTTACCTTCAAATCCATGCGAAACAAATGGTTTAGCTTCAAATACTTGTGATATACATGATTTAGTTTCAGCTGCATGCGAAACAAACGAGTTAGCTTCAAATCCAAGCGAAACACATGATTTAACTTCAAATCAATGCGAAGTAGAAGATTTACCTTCTAATCCATGCGAAACAAATGGTTTAGCTTCAAATCCTTGTGATATACACGATTTAGCTTCAGCTGCATGCGAAACAAACGAGTTAGCTTCAAATCCAAGCGAAACACATGATTTAGCTTCAAATCAATGCGAAATAGAAGGCTTAGCATTAAATCCATGCAACACAAATTATTTAGCTTCTTATACTTGCGATATAAGAAATAAAGCTTCAAATGCAGGTGAAACAAACGAGTGAGCCTTAAATCCAAGCGTAACACATGTTTTAACTTCAAATCAATGCGAAGTAGTAGATTTACCTTCAAATCCATGCGAAACAAATGTTTTAGCATCTAATACTTGTGATATACATGATTTAGCTTCAGCTGCATGCGAAACAAACGAGTTAGCTTCAAATCCAAGCGAAACACATGATTTAGCTTCAAATCAATGCGAAATAGAAGGCTTAGCATCAAATCCATGCGACACAAATTATTTAGCTTCGTATACTTGCGATATAAGTGATATAGCTTCAAATGCAGACGAAACAAACGAGTGTTCTACAAATCCAAGAGTAACACGTGATTTAACTTCAAATCCATGCGAAACAAATGGTTTAGCATCTAATACTTGTGATATACATGATTTAGCTTCAGCTGCATGCGAAACAAACGAGTTAGCTTCAAATCCAAGCGAAACACATGATTTAACTTTAAATCAATGCGAAGTAGAAGGCTTAACATCAAATCCATGCGACACAAATTACTTAGCTTCGTATACTTGCGATATAAGTGATATAGCTTCAAATGCAGGCGAAACACACCAGTGATCTTCAAATCCAAGCGTAACACATGATTTAACTTCAAATCAATGCGAAGTAGAAGATTTACCTTCAAATCCATGCGAAACAAATGGTTTAGCTTCAAATACTTGTGATATACATGATTTAGCTTCAGCTGCACGCGAAACAAACGAGTTAGCTTCAAATCCAAGCGAAACACATGATTTAGCTTCAAATCAATGCGAAGTAGAAGGCTTAGCATCAAATCCATGCAACACAAATTATTTAGCTTCTTATACTTGCGATATAAGTGATAAAGCTTCAAATGCAGGCGAAACAAACAAGTGATCTTCAAATCCAAGCGTAACACATGATTTAACTTCATATCAATGAGTCGTAGAAGATTTCCCTTCAAATCAAAGCGACAAAAATGGGTTAGCTTCAAATACTTGTGATATACATGATTTAGCTGCAGCTGCATGCGAAACAAACGAGTTAGCTTCAAATCCAAGCGAAACACATGATTTAGCTTCAAATGAATGCGAAATAGAGGGATTGGCATCAAATCCATGCGACACAAATTACTTAGCTTCGTATACTTGCGATATATGTGATATAGCTTCAAATGCAGGTGAAACAAACGAGTGATCTTCAAATCCAAGCGTAACACATGATTTAACTTCAAATCAAAGCGAAGTAGAAGATTTAGGTTCAAATCCATGCGAAACAAATGGTTTAGCTTCAAATACTTGTGATATACATGATTTAGCTTCAACTGCATGCGAAACAAACGAGTTAGCTTCAAATCCAAGCGAAACACATGATTTAGCTTCAAATCAATGCGAAATAGAAGGCTTAGCATTAAATCCATGCAACACAAATTATTTAGCTTCTTATACTTGCGATATGAGTGATAAAGCTTCAAATGCAGGTGAAACAAACGAGTGAGCCTTAAATCCAAGCGTAACACATGATTTAACTTCAAATCAATGCGAAGTAGAAGATTTACCTTCTAATCCATGCGAAACAAATGGTTTAGCTTCAAATCCTTGTGATATACACGATTTAGCTTCAGCTGCATGCGAAACAAACGAGTTAGCTTCAAATCCAAGCGAAACACATGATTTAGCTTCAAATCAATGCGAAATAGAAGGCTTAGCATTAAATCCATGCAACACAAATTATTTAGCTTCTTATACTTGCGATATAAGAAATAAAGCTTCAAATGCAGGTGAAACAAACGAGTGAGCCTTAAATCCAAGCGTAACACATGTTTTAACTTCAAATCAATGCGAAGTAGTAGATTTACCTTCAAATCCATGCGAAACAAATGTTTTAGCATCTAATACTTGTGATATACATGATTTAGCTTCAGCTGCATGCGAAACAAACGAGTTAGCTTCAAATCCAAGCGAAACACATGATTTAGCTTCAAATCAATGCGAAATAGAAGGCTTAGCATCAAATCCATGCGACACAAATTACTTAGCTTCGTATACTTGCGATATATGTGATATAGCTTCAAATGCAGGTGAAACAAACGAGTGATCTTCAAATCCAAGCGTAACACATGATTTAACTTCAAATCAAAGCGAAGTAGAAGATTTAGGTTCAAATCCATGCGAAACAAATGGTTTAGCTTCAAATCCTTGTGATATACACGATTTAGCTTCAGCTGCATGCGAAACAAACGAGTTAGCTTCAAATCCAAGCGAAACACATGATTTAGCTTCAAATCAATGCGAAATAGAAGGCTTAGCATTAAATCCATGCAACACAAATTATTTAGCTTCTTATACTTGCGATATAAGTGATAAAGCTTCAAATGCAGGTGAAACAAACGAGTGAGCCTTAAATCCAAGCGTAACACATGTTTTAACTTCAAATCAATGCGAAGTAGTAGATTTACCTTCAAATCCATGCGAAACAAATGGTTTAGCATCTAATACTTGTGATATACATGATTTAGCTTCAGCTGCATGCGAAACAAACGAGTTAGCTTCAAATCCAAGCGAAACACATGATTTAGCTTCAAATCAATGCGAAATAGAAGGCTTGGCATCAAATCCATGCGACACAAATTATTTAGCTTCGTATACTTGCGATATAAGTGATATAGCTTCAAATGCAGGTGAAACAAACGAGTGATCTTCAAATCCAAGCGTAACACTTGATTTATCTTCAAATCAATGCGAAGTAGAAGATTTACCTTCAAATCCATGCTAAACAAATGGTTTAGCTTCAAATACTTGTGATATACATGATTTAGCTTCAACTGCATGCGAAACAAACGAGTTAGCTTCAAATCCAAGCGAAACACATGATTTAGCTTCAAATCAATGCGAAGTAGAAGGCTTAGCATCAAATCCATGCAACACAAATTATTTAGTTTCTTATACTTACGATATAAGTGATAAAGCTTCAAATGCAGGTGAAACAAACGAGTGAGCTTTAAATCCAAGCGTAACACATGATTTAACTTCAAATCAATGCGAAGTAGAAGATTTACCTTCAAATCCATGCGAAACAAATGGTTTAGACTCAAATACTTGTGATATACATGATTTAGCTTCAGCTGCACGCGAAACAAACGAGTTAGCTTCAAATCCAAGCGTAACACATGATTTAACTTCAAATCAATGCGAAGTAGTAGATTTACCTTCAAATCCATGCGAAACAAATGGTTTAGCATCTAATACTTGTGATATACATGATTTAGCTTCAGCTGCATGCGAAACAAACGAGTTAGCTTCAAATCCAAGCGAAACACATGATTTAGCTTCAAATGAATGCGAAATAGAGGGATTGGCATCAAATCCATGCGACACAAATTACTTAGCTTCGTATACTTGCGATATATGTGATATAGCTTCAAATGCAGGTAATACAAACGAGTGATCTTCAAATCCTAGCGTAACACATGATTTAACTTCAGATCAATGGGAAGTAGAAGATTTACCTTCAAATCCATGCGAAACAAATGGTTTAGCTTCAAATACTTGTGATATACATGATTTAGTTTCAGCTGCATGCGAAACAAACGAGTTAGCTTCAAATCCAAGCGAAACACATGATTTAGCTTCAAATCAATGCGAAATAGAAGGCTTAGCATCAAATCCATGCGACACAAATTATTTAGCTTCGTATACTTGCGATATAAGTGATATAGCTTCAAATGCAGACGAAACAAACGAGTGTTCTACAAATCCAAGAGTAACACGTGATTTAACTTCAAATCCATGCGAAACAAATGGTTCTGCTTCAAATACTTGTGATATACAAGAACTTGCTTCAGCTGCATGCGAAACAAACGATTTAGCATCACACCCAAGGGAAACACATGATTTAACTTTAAATCAATGCGAAGTAGAAGGCTTAACATCAAATCCATGCGACACAAATTATTTAGCTTCTTATACTTGCGATATAAGTGATAAAGCTTCAAATGCAGGCGAAACAAACAAGTGATCTTCAAATCCAAGCGTAACACATGATTTAACTTCATATCAATGAGTCGTAGAAGATTTCCCTTCAAATCAAAGCGACAAAAATGGGTTAGCTTCAAATACTTGTGATATACATGATTTAGCTGCAGCTGCATGCGAAACAAACGAGTTAGCTTCAAATCCAAGCGAAACACATGATTTAGCTTCAAATGAATGCGAAATAGAGGGATTGGCATCAAATCCATGCGACACAAATTACTTAGCTTCGTATACTTGCGATATATGTGATATAGCTTCAAATGCAGGTGAAACAAACGAGTGATCTTCAAATCCAAGCGTAACACATGATTTAACTTCAAATCAAAGCGAAGTAGAAGATTTAGGTTCAAATCCATGCGAAACAAATGGTTTAGCTTCAAATACTTGTGATATACATGATTTAGCTTCAACTGCATGCGAAACAAACGAGTTAGCTTCAAATCCAGCGAAACACATGATTTAGCTTCAAATCAATGCGAAATAGAAGGCTTAGCATTAAATCCATGCAACACAAATTATTTAGCTTCTTATACTTGCGATATGAGTGATAAAGCTTCAATGCAGGTGAACAAACGAGTGAGCCTTAAATCCAAGCGTAACACATGATTTAACTTCAAATCAATGCGAAGTAGAAGATTTACCTTCTAATTCATGCGAAACAAATGGTTTAGCTTCAAATCCTTGTGATATACACGATTTAGTTTCAGCTGCATGCGAAACAAACGAGTTAGCTTCAAATCCAAGCGAAACACATGATTTAGCTTCAAATCAATGCGAAGTAGAAGGCTTAGCATCAAATCCATGCAACACAAATTATTTAGCTTCTTATACTTGCGATATAAGTGATAAAGATTCAAATGCAGGTGAAACAAACGAGTGATCTTCAAATCCAAGCGTAACACTTGATTTATCTTCAAATCAATGCGAAGTAGAAGATTTACCTTCAAATCCATGCGAAACAAATGGTTTAGACTCAAATACTTGTGATATACATGATTTAGCTTCAGCTGCACGCGAAACAAACGAGTTAGCTTCAAATCCAAGCGTAACACATGATTTAACTTCAAATCAATGCGAAGTAGTAGATTTACCTTCAAATCCATGCGAAACAAATGGTTTAGCATCTAATACTTGTGATATACATGATTTAGCTTCAGCTGCATGCGAAACAAACGAGTTAGCTTCAAATCCAAGCGAAACACATGATTTAGCTTCAAATGAATGCGAAATAGAGGGATTGGCATCAAATCCATGCGACACAAATTACTTAGCTTCGTATACTTGCGATATATGTGATATAGCTTCAAATGCAGGTAATACAAACGAGTGATCTTCAAATCCTAGCGTAACACATGATTTAACTTCAGATCAATGGGAAGTAGAAGATTTACCTTCAAATCCATGCGAAACAAATGGTTTAGCTTCAAATACTTGTGATATACATGATTTAGTTTCAGCTGCATGCGAAACAAACGAGTTAGCTTCAAATCCAAGCGAAACACATGATTTAGCTTCAAATCAATGCGAAATAGAAGGCTTAGCATCAAATCCATGCGACACAAATTATTTAGCTTCGTATACTTGCGATATAAGTGATATAGCTTCAAATGCAGACGAAACAAACGAGTGTTCTACAAATCCAAGAGTAACACGTGATTTAACTTCAAATCCATGCGAAACAAATGGTTCTGCTTCAAATACTTGTGATATACATGAACTTGCTTCAGCTGCATGCGAAACAAACGATTTAGCATCACACCCAAGGGAAACACATGATTTAACTTTAAATCAATGCGAAGTAGAAGGCTTAACATCAAATCCATGCGACACAAATTATTTAGCTTCTTATACTTGCGATATAAGTGATAAAGCTTCAAATGCAGGCGAAACAAACAAGTGATCTTCAAATCCAAGCGTAACACATGATTTAACTTCATATCAATGAGTCGTAGAAGATTTCCCTTCAAATCAAAGCGACAAAAATGGGTTAGCTTCAAATACTTGTGATATACATGATTTAGCTGCAGCTGCATGCGAAACAAACGAGTTAGCTTCAAATCCAAGCGAAACACATGATTTAGCTTCAAATGAATGCGAAATAGAGGGATTGGCATCAAATCATGCGACACAAATTACTTAGCTTCGTATACTTGCGATATATGTGATATAGCTTCAAATGCAGGTGAAACAAACGAGTGATCTTCAAATCCAAGCGTAACACATGATTTAACTTCAAATCAAAGCGAAGTAGAAGATTTAGGTTCAAATCCATGCAACACAAATTATTAGCTTCTTATACTTACGATATAAGTGATAAAGCTTCAAATGCAGGTGAAACAAACGAGTGAGCTTTAAATCCAAGCGTAACACATGATTAACTTCAAATCAATGCGAAGTAGAAGATTTACCTTCAAATCCATGCGAAACAAATGGTTTAGACTCAAATACTTGTGATATACATGATTTAGCTTCAGCTGCACGCGAACAAACGAGTTAGCTTCAAATCCAAGCGAAACACATGATTTAGCTTCAAATGAATGCGAAATAGAGGGATTGGCATCAAATCCATGCGACACAAATTACTTAGCTTCTTATACTTGCGATATAAGTGATAAAGCTTCAAATGCAGGCGAAACAAACAAGTGATCTTCAAATCCAAGCGTAACACATGATTTAACTTCATATCAATGAGTCGTAGAAGATTTCCCTTCAAATCAAAGCGACAAAAATGGGTTAGCTTCAAATACTTGTGATATACATGATTTAGCTGCAGCTGCATGCGAAACAAACGAGTTAGCTTCAAATCCAAGCGAAACACATGATTTAGCTTCAAATGAATGCGAAATAGAGGGATTGGCATCAAATCCATGCGACACAAATTACTTAGCTTCGTATACTTGCGATATATGTGATATAGCTTCAAATGCAGGTGAAACAAACGAGTGATCTTCAAATCCAAGCGTAACACATGATTAACTTCAAATCAAAGCGAAGTAGAAGATTTAGGTTCAAATCCATGCGAAACAAATGGTTTAGCTTCAAATACTTGTGATATACATGATTTAGCTTCAACTGCATGCGAAACAAACGAGTTAGCTTCAAATCCAAGCGAAACACATGATTTAGCTTCAAATCAATGCGAAATAGAAGGCTTAGCATTAAATCCATGCAACACAAATTATTAGCTTCTTATACTTGCGATATGAGTGATAAAGCTTCAAATGCAGGTGAAACAAACGAGTGAGCCTTAATCCAAGCGTAACACATGATTTAACTTCAAATCAATGCGAAGTAGAAGATTTACCTTCTAATCCATGCGAAACAAATGGTTTAGCTTCAAATCCTTGTGATATACACGATTTAGCTTCAGCTGCATGCGAAACAAACGAGTTAGCTTCAAATCCAAGCGAAACACATGATTTAGCTTCAAATCAATGCGAAGTAGAAGGCTTAGCATCAAATCCATGCAACACAAATTATTTAGCTTCTTATACTTGCGATATAAGTGATAAAGATTCAAATGCAGGCGAAACAAACGAGTGAGCTTTAAATCCAAGCGTAACACATGATTTAACTTCAAATCAATGCGAAGTAGTAGATTTACCTTCAAATCCATGCGAAACAAATGGTTTAGCATCTAATACTTGTGATATACATGATTTAGCTTCAGCTGCATGCGAAACAAACGAGTTAGCTTCAAATCCAGCGAAACACATGATTTAGCTTCAAATCAATGCGAAATAGAAGGCTTAGCATCAAATCCATGCGACACAAATTATTTAGCTTCGTATACTTGCGATATAAGTGATATAGCTTCAAATGCAGGTGAAACAAACGAGTGATCTTCAAATCCAAGCGTAACACTTGATTTATCTTCAAATCAGTGCGAAGTAGAAGATTTACCTTCAAATCCATGCGAAACATATGGTTTAGATTCAAATACTTGTGATATACATGATTTAGCTCCAGCTGCACGCGAAACAAACGAGTTAGCTTCAAATCCAAGCGTAACACGTGATTTAACTTCAAATCCATGCGAAGTAGAAGATTTACATTCAAATCCATGCGAAACAAATGATTTAGCTTGAAATACTTGTGATATACATGATTTAGCTTCAGCTGCATGCGAAACAAACGAGTTAGCTGCAAATCCAAGCGAAACACATGATTTAGCTTCAAATCAATACGAAATAGATGGCTTAGCATCAAATCCATGCGACACAAATTACTTAGCTTCGTATACTTGCGATATATGTGATATAGCTTCAAATGCAGGTGAAACAAACGAGTGATCTTCAATCCAAGCGTAACACTTGATTTATCTTCAAATCAATGCGAAGTAGAAGATTTACCTTCAAATCCATGCTAAACAAATGGTTTAGCTTCAAATACTTGTGATATACATGATTTAGCTTCAACTGCATGCGAAACAAACGAGTTAGCTTCAAATCCAAGCGAAACACATGACTTAGCTTCAATCAATGCGAAGTAGAAGGCTTAGCATCAAATCCATGCAACACAAATTATTTAGCTTCTTATACTTGCGATATAAGAAATAAAGCTTCAAATGCAGGTGAAACAAACGAGTGAGCCTTAAATCCAAGCGTAACACATGTTTTAACTTCAAATCAATGCGAAGTAGTAGATTTACCTTCAAATCCATGCGAAACAAATGTTTTAGCATCTAATACTTGTGATATACATGATTTAGCTTCAGCTGCACGCGAAACAAACGAGTTAGCTTCAATCCAAGCGTAACACGTGATTTAACTTCAAATCCATGCGAGGTAGAAGATTTACCTTCAAATCCATGCGAAACAAATGATTTAGCTTCAAATACTTGTGATATACATGATTTAGCTTCAGCTGCATGCGAAACAAACGAGTTAGCTTCAAATCCAAGCGAAACACATGATTTAGCTTCAAATGAATGCGAAATAGAGGGATTGGCATCAAATCCATGCGACACAAATTACTTAGCTTCGTATACTTGCGATATATGTGATATAGCTTCAAATGCAGGTAATACAAACGAGTGATCTTCAAATCCTAGCGTAACACATGATTTAACTTCAGATCAATGGGAAGTAGAAGATTTACCTTCAAATCCATGCGAAACAAATGGTTTAGCTTCAAATACTTGTGATATACATGATTTAGCTTCAGCTGCACGCGAAACAAACGAGTTAGCTTCAAATCCAAGCGAAACACATGATTTAGCTTCAAACCAATGCGAAGTAGAAGGCTTAGCATCAAATCCATGCAACACAAATTATTTAGCTTCTTATACTTGCGATATAAGTGATAAAGCTTCAAATGCAGGCGAAACAAACGAGTGAGCTTTAAATCCAAGCGTAACACATGATTCAACTTCAAATCAATGCGAAGTAGAAGATTTACCTTCAAATCCGTGCGAATCAAATGGCATAGCTTCAAATACTTGTGATATACATGATTTAGCTTCAAATCAATGCGAAATAGAAGGCTTAGCATCAAATCCATGCGACACAAATTATTTAGCTTCGTATACTTGCGATATAAGTGATATAGCTTCAAATGCAGACGAAACAAACGAGTGTTCTACAAATCCAAGAGTAACACGTGATTTAACTTCAAATCCATGCGAAACAAATGGTTCTGCTTCAAATACTTGTGATATACATGAACTTGCTTCAGCTGCATACGAAACAAACGATTTAGCATCACACCCAAGGGAAACACATGATTTAACTTCAAATCAATGCGAAGTAGAAGGCTTAACATCAAATCCATGCAACACAAATTATTTAGCTTCTTATACTTGCGATATAAGTGATATAGCTTCAAATGCAGGCGAAACACACCAGTGATCTTCAAATCCAAGCGTAACACATGATTTAACTTCAAATCAATGCGAAGTAGAAGATTTACCTTCAAATCCATGCGAAACAACTGGTTTAGCTTCAAATACTTGTGATATACATGATTTAGCTTCAGCTGCACGCGAAACAAACGAGTTAGCTTCAAATCCAAGCGAAACACATGATTTAGCTTCAAATCAATGCGAAGTAGAAGGCTAGCATCAAATCCATGCAACACAAATTATTTAGCTTCTAATACTTGCGATATTAGTGATAAAGCTTCAAATGCAGGCGAAACAAACAAGTGATCTTCAAATCCAAGCGTAACACATGATTTAACTTCATATCAATGAGTCGTAGAAGATTTCCCTTCAAATCCAAGCGACAAAAATGGGTTAGCTTCAAATACTTGTGATATACATGATTTAGCTTCAGCTGCATGCGAAACAAACGAGTTAGCTTCAAATCCAAGCGAAACACATGATTTAGCTTCATATGAATGCGAAATAGAGGGATTGGCATAAAATCCATGCGACACAAATTACTTAGCTTCGTATACTTGCGATATATGTGATATAGCTTCAAATGCAGGTAATACAAACGAGTGATCTTCAAATTCTAGCGTAACACATGATTTAACTTCAGATCAATGGGAAGTAGAAGATTTACCTTCAAATCCATGCGAAACAAATGATTTTGCTTCAAATACTTGTGATATACATGATTTAGCTTCAGCTGCATGCGAAACAAACGAGTTAGCTTCAAATCCAAGCGAAACACATGATTTAGCTTCAAATGAATGCGAAATAGAGGGATTGGCATCAAATCCATGCGACACAAATTACTTAGCTTCGTATACTTGCGATATATGTGATATAGCTTCAAATGCAGGTAATACAAACGAGTGATCTTCAAATCCTAGCGTAACACATGATTTAACTTCAGATCAATGGGAAGTAGAAGATTTACCTTCAAATCCATGCGAAACAAATGGTTTAGCTTCAAATACTTGTGATATACATGATTTAGCTTCAGCTGCACGCGAAACAAACGAGTTAGCTTCAAATCCAAGCGAAACACATGATTTAGCTTCAAATCAATGCGAAGTAGAAGGCTTAGCATCAAATCCATGCAACACAAATTATTTAGCTTCTTATACTTGCGATATAAGTGATAAAGCTTCAAATGCAGGCGAAACAAACGAGTGAGCTCTAAATCCAAGCGTAACACATGATTCAACTTCAAATCAATGCGAAGTAGAAGATTTACCTTCAAATCCGTGAAAATCAAATGGCATAGCTTCAAATACTTGTGATATACATAATTTAGCTTCAGCTGCATGCGAAACAAACGAGTTAGCTTCAAATCCAAGCGAAACACATGATTTAGCTTCAAATGAATGCGAAATAGAGGGATTGGCATCAAATCCATGCGACACAAATTACTTAGCTTCGTATACTTGCGATATATGTGATATAGCTTTAAATGCAGGTAATACAAACGAGTGATCTTCAAATCCTAGCGTAACACATGATTTAACTTCAGATCAATGGGAAGTAGAAGATTTACCTTCAAATCCATGCGAAACAAATGGTTTAGCTTCAAATACTTGTGATATACATGATTTAGCTTCAGCTGCACGCGAAACAAACGAGTTAGCTTCAAATCCAAGCGAAACACATGATTAAGCTTCAAATCAATGCGAAGTAGAAGGCTTAGCATCAAATCCATGCAACACAAATTATTTAGCTTCTTATACTTGCGATATAATTGATAAAGCTTCAAATGCAGGCGAAACAAACGAGTGAGCTTTAAATCCAAGCGTAACACATGATTTAACTTCAAATCAATGCGAAGTAGAAGATTTACCTTCATATCCGGGCGAATCAAATGGCATAGCTTCAAATACTTGTGATATACATGATTTAGCTTCAACTGCATGCGATACAAACGAGTTAGCTTCAAATCCAAGCGTAACACATGATTTAACTTCAAATCAATGGGAAGTAGAAGATTTAGGTTCAAATCCATGCGAAAAAAATGGTTTAGCTTCAAATATTTGTGATATACATGATTTAGCTTCAGCTGCATGCGAAACAAACTGGTTAGCTTCAAATCCAAGCGAAACACATGATTAAGCTTCAAATCAATGCGAAGTAGAAGGCTTAGCATCAAATCCATGCAACACAAATTATTTAGCTTCTTATACTTGCGATATAAGTGATAAAGCTTCAAATGCAGGCGAAACAAACGAGTGAGCTTCAAATTCAAGCGAAGCACATGATTTAACTTCAAATCAATGCGAAGTGGAAGGCTTAACATCAAAGCCATTCAACACAAATTATTTAGCTTCGTATACTTGCGATATATGTGATATAGCTTCAAATGCAGGTAATACAAACGAGTGATCTTCAAACCCTAGCGTAACACATGATTTAACTTCAGATCAATGGGAAGTAGAAGATTTACCTTCAAATCCATGCGAAACAAATGGTTTAGCTTCAAATACTTGTGATATACATGATTTAGTTTCAGCTGCATGCGAAACAAACGAGTTAGCTTCAAATCCAAGCGAAACACATGATTTAGCTTCAAATCAATGCGAAATAGAAGGCTTAGCATCAAATCCATGCGACACAAATTATTTAGCTTCGTATAATTGCGATATAAGTGATATAGCTTCAAATGCAGACGAAACAAACGAGTGTTCTACAAATCCAAGAGTAACACGTGATTTAACTTCAAATCCATGCGAAACAAATGGTTCAGCTTCAAATACTTGTGATATACATGAACTTGCTTCAGCTGCATGCGAAACAAACGATTTAGCATCACACCCAAGGGAAACACATGATTTAACTTCAAATCAATGCGAAGTAGAAGGCTTAACATCAAATCCATTCAACACAAATTATTTAGCTTCTTATACTTGCGATATAAGTGATACGGCTTCAAATGTAGGCGAAACACACCAGTGATCTTCAAATCCAAGCGTAACACATGATTTAACTACAAATCAATGCGAAGTAGAAGATTTACCTTCAAATCCATGCGAAACAAATGGTTTAGCTTCAAATACTTGTGATATACATGATTTAGCTTCAGCTGCACGCGAAACAAACGAGTTAGCTTCAAATCCAAGCGAAACACATGATTTAGCTTCAAATCAATGCGAAGTAGAAGGCTTAGCATCAAATCCATGCAACACAAATTATTTAGCTTCTTATACTTGCGATATAATTGATAAAGCTTCAAATGCAGGCGAAACAAACGAGTGAGCTTTAAATCCAAGCGTAACACATGATTTAACTTCAAATCAATGCGAAGTAGAAGATTTACCTTCATATCCGGGCGAATCAAATGGCATAGCTTCAAATACTTGTGATATACATGATTTAGCTTCAACTGCATGCGATACAAACGAGTTAGCTTCAAATCCAAGCGAAACACATGATTTAGCTTCAAATCAATGCGAAGTAGAAGGCTTAGCATCAAATCCACGCAACACAAATTATTTAGCTTCTTATACTTGCGATATAAGTGATAAAGCTTCAAATGCAGGTGAAACAAACGAGTGAGCTTTAAATCCAAGCGTAACACATGATTTAGCTTCAAATCAATACGAAATAGATGCCTTAGCATCAAATCCATGCGACACACATTATATAGCTCCATATACTTGCGATATAAGTGATATAGCTTCAAATGAAGGCGAAACAAACGAGTGATCTTCAAATCCAAGCGTAACACATGATTTAACTTGAAATCAATTCGAAGTAGAAGATTTAGGTTCAAATACATGCGAAACAAATGGTGTAGCTTCAAATACTTGTGATATACATGATTTACCTTCAACTGCAGGCGAAACAAACGAGTGATCTTCAAATCCAAGCGTAACACATGATTTAGCTTCAAATCAATGCGAAGTAGAAGATTTAGGTTCAAATCCATGCGAAAAAAATGGTTTAGCTTCAAATATTTGTGATATACATGATTTAGCTTCAGCTGCATGCGAAACAAACTGGTTAGCTTCAAATCCAAGCGAAACACATGATTAAGCTTCAAATCAATGCGAAGTAGAAGGCTTAGCATCAAATCCATGCAACACAAATTATTTAGCTTCTTATACTTGCGATATAAGTGATATAGCTTCAAATGCAGGCGAAACACACGAGTGAGCTTCAAATTCAAGCGAAGCACATGATTTAACTTCAAATCAATGCGAAGTAGAAGGCTTAACATCAAAGCCATGCAACACAAATTATTTAGCTTCTTATACTTGCGATATAAGTGATATAGCTTCAAATGCAGGCGAAACACACCAGTGATCTTCAAATCCAAGCGTAACACATGATTTAACTTCAAATCAATGCGAAGTAGAAGATTTACCTTCAAATCCATGCGAAACAAATGGTTTAGCTTCAAATACTTGTGATATACATGATTTAGCTTCAGCTGCACGCGAAACAAACGAGTTAGCTTCAAATCCAAGCGAAACACATGATTTAGCTTCAAATCAATGCGAAGTAGAAGGCTTAGCATCAAATCCATGCAACACAAATTATTTAGCTTCTTATACTTACGATATAAGTGATAAAGCTTCAAATGCAGGTGAAACAAACGAGTGAGCTTTAAATCCAAGCGTAACACATGATTTAACTTCAAATCATTGGGAAGTAGAAGATTTACCTTCAAATCCATGCGAAACAAATGGTTTAGTTTCAAATTCTTGTGATATACATGATTTTGCTTCAGCTGCATGCGAAACAAACGAGTTAGCTTCAAATCCAAGCGAAACACATGATTAAGCTTCAAATCAATGCGAAGTAGAAGGCTTAGCATCAAATCCATGCAACACAAATTATTTAGCTTCTTATACTTGCGATATAATTGATAAAGCTTCAAATGCAGGCGAAACAAACGAGTGAGCTTTAAATCCAAGCGTAACACATGATTTAACTTCAAATCAATGCGAAGTAGAAGATTTACCTTCATATCCGGGCGAATCAAATGGCATAGCTTCAAATACTTGTGATATACATGATTTAGCTTCAACTGCATGCGATACAAACGAGTTAGCTTCAAATCCAAGCGTAACACATGATTTAACTTCAAATCAATGGGAAGTAGAAGATTTACTTTCAAATCCATGCGAAACAAATTGTTTAGCTTCAAATACTTGTGATATACATGATTTAGCTTCAGCTGCATGCGAAACAAACGAGTTAGCTTCAAATCCAAGCGAAAAACATGATTTAGCTTCAAATCAATACGAAATAGATGGCTTAGCATCAAATCCATGCGACACACATTATTTAGCTCCATATACTTGCGATATAAGTGATATAGCTTCAAATGAAGGCGAAACAAACGAGTGATCTTCAAATCCAAGCGTAACACATGATTTAACTTGAAATCAATTCGAAGTAGAAGATTTAGGTTCAAATACATGCGAAACAAATGGTGTAGCTTCAAATACTTGTGATATACATGATTTACCTTCAACTGCAGGCGAAACAAACGAGTGATCTTCAAATCCAAGCGTAACACATGATTTAGCTTCAAATCAATGCGAAGTAGAAGATTTAGGTTCAAATCCATGCGAAAAAAATGGTTTAGCTTCAAATATTTGTGATATACATGATTTAGCTTCAGCTGCATGCGAAACAAACTGGTTAGCTTCAAATCCAAGCGAAACACATGATTAAGCTTCAAATCAATGCGAAGTAGAAGGCTTAGCATCAAATCCATGCAACACAAATTATTTAGCTTCTTATACTTGCGATATAAGTGATAAAGCTTCAAATGCAGGCGAAACAAACGAGTGAGCTTCAAATTCAAGCGAAGCACATGATTTAACTTCAAATCAATGCGAAGTAGAAGGCTTAACATCAAAGCCATGCAACACAAATTATTTAGCTTCTTATATTTGCGATATAAGTGATATAGCTTCAAATGCAGGCGAAACACACCAGTGATCTTCAAATCCAAGCGTAACACATGATTTAACTTCAAATCAATGCGAAGTAGAAGATTTACCTTCAAATCCATGCGAAACAAATGGTTTAGCTTCAAATACTTGTGATATACATGATTTAGCTTCAGCTGCACGCGAATCAAACGAGTTAGCTTCAAATCCAAGCGAAACACATGATTTAGCTTCAAATGAATGCGAAATAGAGGGATTGGCATCAAATCCATGCGACACAAATTACTTAGCTTCGTATACTTGCGATATATGTGATATAGCTTCAAATGCAGGTAATACAAACGAGTGATCTTCAAACCCTAGCGTAACACATGATTTAACTTCAGATCAATGGGAAGTAGAAGATTTACCTTCAAATCCATGCGAAACAAATGGTTTAGCTTCAAATACTTGTGATATACATGATTTAGTTTCAGCTGCATGCAAAACAAACGAGTTAGCTTCAAATCCAAGCGAAACACATGATTTAGCTTCAAATCAATGCGAAATAGAAGGCTTAGCATCAAATCCATGCGACACAAATTATTTAGCTTCGTATAATTGCGATATAAGTGATATAGCTTCAAATGCAGACGAAACAAACGAGTGTTCTACAAATCCAAGAGTAACACGTGATTTAACTTCAAATCCATGCGAAACAAATGGTTCAGCTTCAAATACTTGTGATATACATGAACTTGCTTCAGCTGCATGCGAAACAAACGATTTAGCATCACACCCAAGGGAAACACATGATTTAACTTCAAATCAATGCGAAGTAGAAGGCTTAACATCAAATCCATGCAACACAAATTATTTAGCTTCTTATACTTGCGATATAAGTGATACGGCTTCAAATGTAGGCGAAACACACCAGTGATCTTCAAATCCAAGCGTAACACATGATTTAACTACAAATCAATGCGAAGTAGAAGATTTACCTTCAAATCCATGCGAAACAAATGGTTTAGCTTCAAATACTTGTGATATACATGATTTAGCTTCAGCTGCACGCGAAACAAACGAGTTAGCTTCAAATCCAAGCGAAACACATGATTTAGCTTCAAATCAATGCGAAGTAGAAGGCTTAGCATCAAATCCATGCAACACAAATTATTTAGCTTCTTATACTTGCGATATAATTGATAAAGCTTCAAATGCAGGCGAAACAAACGAGTGAGCTTTAAATCCAAGCGTAACACATGATTTAACTTCAAATCAATGCGAAGTAGAAGATTTACCTTCATATGCGGGCGAATCAAATGGCATAGCTTCAAATACTTGTGATATACATGATTTAGCTTCAACTGCATGCGATACAAACGAGTTAGCTTCAAATCCAAGCGAAACACATGATTTAGCTTCAAATCAATGCGAAGTAGAAGGCTTAGCATCAAATCCACGCAACACAAATTATTTAGCTTCTTATACTTGCGATATAAGTGATAAAGCTTCAAATGCAGGTGAAACAAACGAGTGAGCTTTAAATCCAAGCGTAACACATGATTTAGCTTCAAATCAATACGAAATAGATGTCTTAGCATCAAATCCATGCGACACACATTATATAGCTCCATATACTTGCGATATAAGTGATATAGCTTCAAATGAAGGCGAAACAAACGAGTGATCTTCAAATCCAAGCGTAACACATGATTTAACTTGAAATCAATTCGAAGTAGAAGATTTAGGTTCAAATACATGCGAAACAAATGGTGTAGCTTCAAATACTTGTGATATACATGATTTACCTTCAACTGCAGGCGAAACAAACGAGTGATCTTCAAATCCAAGCGTAACACATGATTTAGCTTCAAATCAATGCGAAGTAGAAGATTTAGGTTCAAATCCATGCGAAACAAATGGTTTAGCTTCAAATACTTGTGATATACATGATTTAGCTTCAACTGCATGCGAAACAAACGGGTTAGCTTCAAATCCAAGCGTAACACATGATTTAACTTCAAATGAATGCGAAGTAGAAGATTTACCTTCAAATCCATGCGAAACAAATGGTTTAGCTTCAAATACTTGTGATATACATGATTTAGCTTCAGCTGCACGCGAAACAAACGAGTTAGCTTCAAATCCAAGCGAAACACATGATTTAGCTTCAAATCAATGCGAAGTAGAAGGCTTAGCATCAAATCCATGCAAACAAATTATTTAGCTTCTTATACTTGCGATATAAGTGATAAAGCTTCAAATGCAGGCGAAACAAACGAGTGAGCTTTAAATCCAAGCGTAACACATGATTTAACTTCAAATCAATGCGAAGTAGAAGATTTACCTTCAAATCCGTGCGAATCAAATGGCATAGCTTCAAATACTTGTGATATACATGATTTAGCTTCAACTGCATGCGAAACAAACGAGTTAGCTTCAAATCCAAGCGAAACACATGATTTAGCTTCAAATCAATGCGAAGTAGAAGGCTTAGCATCAAATCCATGCAAACAAATTATTTAGCTTCTTATACTTGCGATATTAGTGATAAAGCTTCAAATGCAGGCGAAACAAACAAGTGATCTTCAAATCCAAGCGTAACACATGATTTAACTTCATATCAATGAGAAGTAGAAGATTTACCTTCAAATCCTAGCGACACAAATGGTTTAGCTTCAAATACTTGTAATATACATGATTTAGCGTCAACTGCATGCGAAACAAACGAGTTAGCTTCATATCCAAGCGAAACACATGATTTAGCTTCAAATCAATGCGAAGTAGAAGGCTTACCATCAAATACATGCAACACAAATCATTTAGCTCCTTATACTTGCGATATAAGTGATATAGCTTCAAATGCAGGTGAAACAAACGAGTGAGCATTAAATCCAAGCGTAACACATGATTTAACTTCAAATCAATGCGAAGTAGAAGATTTACCTTCAAAACCATGCGAAACAAATGGTTTAGCTTCAAATACTTGTGATATACATGATTTAGCTTCAGCTGCACGCGAAACAAACGAGTTAGCTTCAAATCCAAGCGAAACACATGATTTAGCTTCAAATCAATGCGAACTAGAAGGCTTAGCATTAAATCCATGCAACACAAATTATTTAGCTTCTTATACTTGCGATATAAGTGATATAGATTCAAATGCAGGCGAAACAAACGAGTGATCTTCAAATCCAAGCATAACACTTGATTTAACTTCAATTCAATGCGAAGTAGACGATTTAGGTTCAAAAACATGCGAAACAAATGGTTTAGCTTCAAATACTTGTGATATACATGATTTTGCTTCAGCTGAATGCGAAACAAACGATTTATCTTCACACCCAAGGGAAACAGATGATTTAAATTCAAATCAATGCTAAGTAGAAGGCTTAGCATCAAATCCATGCAACACAAATTATTTAGCTTCTTATGCTTGCGATGTAAGTGATAAAGCTTCAAATGCAGGCGAGCCAAACGAGTGAGCTTTAAATCCAAGCGTAACACATGATTTAACTTCAAATCAATGAGAAGTAGAAGACTTACCTTCAAATCCATGCGAAACAAATGGTTTAGCTTCAAATACTTGTGATATACATGATTTAGCTTCAACTGAATGCGAAATAAAAGATTTAGCTTCACACCCAAGGGAAAAATATGATTTAAATTCAAATCAATGCGAAGTAGAAGGCTTAGCATCAAATCCATGCAACACAAATTATTTAGCTTCTTATACTTGCGATATAAGTGATATAGCTTCAAATGCAGGCGAAACAAACGAGTGAGCTTTAAATCCAAGCGTAACACGTGATTTAACATCAAATCCATGCGAAGTAGAAGATTTACCTTCAAATCCATGCGAAACAAATGGCTTAGCTTCAAATACTTATGATATACATGATTTAGCTTCAACTGCATGCGAAACAAACGAGTTAGCTTCAAATCCAACGAAACACATGATTTAGCTTCAAGTCAATGCGAAGTAGAAGGCTTAGCATCAAATCCATGCAACACAAATTATTTAGCTTCTTATACTTGCGATATAAGTGATAAAGCTTCAAATGCAGGCGAAACAAACGAGTGAGCTTTAAATCCAAGCGTAACACATGATTTAACTTCAAATCAATGCGAAGTAGAAGATTTACTTTCAAATCCATGCGAAACAAATGGCTTAGCTTCAAATACCTTTGATATACATGATTTAGCTTCAACTGCATGCGAAACAAACGAGTTAGCTTCAAATCCAAGGGAAACACATGATTGAGCTTCAAATCAATGTGAAATAGAAGGCTTAGCATCAAATCCATGCGACACAAATTATTTAGCTTCGTATACTTGCGATATAAGTGATATAGCTTCAAATGCATGTGAAACAAACGAGTGATCTTCAAATCCAAGCGTAACACATGATTTAACTTCAAATCAATGGGAAGTAGAAGATTTACCTTCAAATCCATGCGAAACAAATGGTTTAGCTGCAAATACTTGTGATATACATGATTTAGCTTCAACTGCATGCGAAACAAACGAGTTAGCTTCAAATTCAAGCGAAGCACATGATTTAGTTTCAAATCAATGCGAAGTAGAAGGCTTAGCATCAAATCCATGCAACACAAATTATTTAGCTTCTTATACTTGCGATATAAGTGATGAAGCTTCAAATGCAGGCGAAACAAACGAGCGAGCTTTAAATCCAAGCGTAACACATGATTTAACTTCAAATCAATGCGAAGTAGAAGATTTACCTTCAAATCCATGCGAAAAAAAGGCTTAGCTTCAAATACCTTTGATATACATGATTTAGCTTCAACTGCATGCGAAACAAACGAGTTAGCTTCAAATCGAAGCGAAACACATGATTGAGCTTCAAATCAATGCGAAATAGAAGGCTTAGCATCAAATCCATGCGACACAAATTATTTAGCTTCGTATACTTGCGATATAAGTGATATTGCTTCAAATGCAGGTGAAACAAACGAGTGATCTTCAAATCCAAGCGTAACACATGATTTAACTTCAAATCAATGGAAAGTAGAAGATTTACCTTCAAATCCATGCGAAACAAACGGTTTAGCTGCAAATACTTGTGATATACATGATTTAGCTTCAACTGCATGCGAAACAAACGAGTTAGCTTCAAATCCAAGCGAAACACATGATTTAGCTTCAAATCGATGCGAAGTAGAAGGCTTAGTATCAAATCCATGCAACACAAATTATTTAGCTTCTTATACTTGCGATAGAAGTGATAAAGCTTCAAATGCAGGCGAAACAAACGAGTGAGCTTTAAATCCAAGCGTAACACATGATTTAACTTCAAATCAATGCGAAGTAGAAGATTTACCTTCCAATCCATGCGAAACAAATGGTTTAGCTTAAAATACTTGTGATATACATGATTTAGCTTCAACTGCATGCGAAACAAACGAGTTAGCTTCAAATCCAAGCGAAACACATGATTGAGCTTCAAATCAATGTGAAATAGAAGGCTTAGAATCAAATCCATGCGACACAAATTATTTAGCTTCGTATACTTGCGATATAAGTGATATAGCTTCAAATGCATGTGAAACAAACGAGTGATCTTCAAATCCAAGCGTAACACATGATTTAACTTCAAATCAATGGGAAGTAGAAGATTTACCTTCAAATCCATGCGAAACAAACGGTTTAGCTGCAAATACTTGTGATATACATGATTTAGCTTCAACTGCATGCGAAACAAACGAGTTAGCTTCAAATCCAAGCGAAACACATGATTTAGCTTCAAATCGATGCGAAGTAGAAGGCTTAGTATCAAATCCATGCAACACAAATTATTTAGCTTCGTATACTTGCGATATAAGTGATATTGCTTCAAATGCAGGTGAAACAAACGAGTGATCTTCAAATCCAAGCGTAACACATGATTTAACTTCAAATCAATGGGAAGTAGAAGATTTACCTTCAAATCCATGCGAAACAAATGGTTTAGCTGCAAATACTTGTGATATACATGATTTAGCTTCAACTGCATGCGAAACAAACGAGTTAGCTTCAAATTCAAGCGAAGCACATGATTTAGTTTCAAATCGATGCGAAGTAGAAGGCTTAGTATCAAATCCATGCAACACAAATTATTTAGCTTCTTATACTTGCGATAGAAGTGATAAAGCTTCAAATGCAGGCGAAACAAACGAGTGAGCTTTAAATCCAAGCGTAACACATGATTTAACTTCAAATCAATGCGAAGTAGAAGATTTACCTTCCAATCCATGCGAAACAAATGGTTTAGCTTAAAATACTTGTGATATACATGATTTAGCTTCAACTGCATGCGAAATGAACAATTTAGCTTCAGATTCATGCGAAATACACGATTTAGCTTCAACTTCATGCCAAATGAACAGTTTAGCTTCAAATTAATTCGTATTACACGATCTATAATAGTTTTAAATCCACTAGAAACAAACGATTTAGCTTAAAATTCATGCAATATGAACAATTAAGCTTCAGATTCATGCGAAATACACGGATTAGCTTTAAATCAACGCGAAACATACGATTTAGCTCCAATATCATGCGAAACACACGATTTCGCTTCAAATTCGTGCGAAATGGCGATTTTCAAAAAACGATTTAGCTTGAAATTCATGCCAAATGAACAATTTAAATTCAGATTCATGTGAAATACACGAATTAGCTTCAAATTCACACGAAACAAACGATTTAACTTCAATATCATGCGATATACACGATTTCGTTTTAAATTCGTGCGAAATAGAGATTTTAAACAAACGATTTTGCTTCAAATTCATGCGAAATGAACAATTTAGCTTCAGATTCATGCGAAATACACGAATTAGCTTTAAATCAACGCGGAACATACGATTTAGCTTCAATATCATGCGATATACACGATTTCGGTTCAAATTCGTGCCAAATAGCGATTTTAAACAAACGATTTAGCTTGAAATTCATGCCAAATGAACAGTTTAGCTTCAGATTCATGCGAAATACATGAATTAGCTTTAAATCAACGCGAAACAAACGATTTAGCTTCAAATTCATGCGATATGATCAATTTAACTTCAGATTCATGTGAAATACACGAATTAGCTTTAAATCAACGCGAAACATACGATTTAGCTCCAATATCATGCGAAACACACGATTTCGCTTCAAATTCGTGAGAAATGGCGATTTTAAACAAACGATTTAGCTTGAAATTCATGCCAAATGAACAGTTTAGCTTCAGATTCATGCGAAATACATGAATTAGCTTTAAATCAACGCGAAACAAACGATTTAGCTTCAAATTCATGCGATATGATCAATTTAACTTCAGATTCATGTGAAATACACGAATTAGCTTTAAATCAACGCGAAACATACGATTTAGCTTCAATATCATGCGAAACACACGATTTCGATTCAAATTCGTGCGAAATAGCTATTTTAAACAAACGATTTAGCTTCAACTTTATGCGAAATGAACAACTTAGCTTCAGATTCATGCGAAATACACGATTCAGCTTCAAATTCACTCGGAACAAACGATTTAACTTCAATGTCATGCGATATACACGATCTCGATACAAATTCGTGCAAAATAGCGATTTTAAACAAACGATTTAGCTTCAAATTCATGCGATAAGAACAATTTAAATTCAGATTCATGTGAAAAACACGAATTAGCTTTAAATCAACGCGAAACATACTATTTAGCTTCAATATCTTGCGATATATACGATTTCGCATCAAATTCGTGCGAAATAGCGATTTTAAACAAACGATTTAGCTTCAAATTCATGCCAAATGAACAGTTCAGCTTCAAATTCATGCGAAATACACGAATTAGCTTTAAATCAACGCGGAACATACGATTTAGGTTCAATATCATGCGATATACACGATTTCGCTTCAAATTCGTGCGAAATAGCGATTTTAAACAAACGATTTAGCTTCAAATTCATGCCAAATGAACAGTTTAGCTTCAAATTAATTCGAATTACACGATCTAGTTTTAAATCCACGCGAAACAAACGATTTAGCTTCAAATTCATGCCAAATGAACAGTTTAGCTTCAAATTAATTCGAATTACACGATCTAGTTTTAAATCCACGCGAAACAAACGATTTAGCTTCAAATTCATGCGATATGAACAATTTAACTTCAGATTCATGTGAAATACACGAATTAGCTTCAAATTCACACGAAACAAACGATTTAACTTCAATATCATGCGATTTACACGATTTCGATTTAAATTCGTGCGAAATAGCGATTTTAAACAAACGATTTAGCTTCAAATTCATGCGAAATACACGGATTAGCTTTAAATCAACGCGAAACATACGATTTAGCTCCAATATCATGCGAAACACACGATTTCGCTTCAAATTCGTGCGAAATGGCGATTTTCAACAAACGATTTAGCTTGAAATTCATGCCAAATGAACAATTTAACTTCAGATTCATGTGAAATACACGAATTAGCTTCAAATTCACGCGAAACAAACGATTTAACTTCAATATCATGCGATATAAACGATTTCGATTTAAATTCGTGAGAAATAGCGATTTTAAACAACCGATTTAGCTTCAATATCATGCAAAACACACGATATCGCTGCAAATTCGTGCAAAATAGCGATTTTAAACAAACGATTTAGCTTCAAATTCATGCGATATGAACAATTTAACTTCAGATTCATGTGAAATACACGAATTAGCTTCAAATTCACACGAAACAAACGATTTAGCTTCAAATTCATGAGATATGAACAATTTAACTTCAGATTCATGTGAAATACACGAATTAGCTTTAAATCAACGCGGAACATACGATTTAGCTTCAATATCATGCGATATACACGATTTCGCTTCAAATTCGTGCGAAATAGCGATATTAAGCAAACGATTTAGCTTGAAATTCACGCCAAATGTACAGTTTAGCTTCAAATTAATTCGAATTACACGATCTAGCTTTAAATCACCGCGAAACAAACGATGTAGCTTCAAATTTATGCGAAATGAACAATTTAGCTTCAGATTGATGCGAAATACACGATTCAGCTTCAAATTCACTCGAAACAAACGATTTAACTTCAATATCATGCGATTTACACGATTTCGATTCCAATTCGTGCAAAGTAACGATTTTAAACATACGATTTAGCTTCAATATCATGCGAAACACACGATATCGCTGCAGATTCGTGCAAAATATCGATTTTAAACAAACGATTTAGCTTCAAATTCATGCGATATGAACAATTTAAGTTCAGATTCATGCGAAATACATGAATTAGCTTTAAATCAACGCGGAACATACGATTTAGCTCCAATATCAGGCGAAACACACGATTTCGCTTCAAATTCGTGCGAAATAGCGTTTCTAAACAAACGATTTAGCATCAAATTCATGCGAAATGAACAATTTAGCTTCAGATTCATGCGAAATACATGAATTAGCTTTAAATCAACGTGAAACAAACGATTTAGCTTCAAATTCATGCGATATGATCAATTTAACTTCAGATTCATGTGAAATACACGAATTAGCTTTAAATCAACGCGAAACATACGATTTAGCTTCAATATCATGCGAAACACACGATTTCGATTCAAATTCGTGCGAAATAGCTATTTTAAACAAACGATTTAGCTTCAACTTTATGCGAAATGAACAACTTAGCTTCAGATTCATGCGAAATACACGATTCAGCTTCAAATTCACTCGGAACAAACGATTCAACTTCAATGTCATGCGATATACACGATTTCGGTTCAAATTCGTGCCAAATAGCGATTTAAACAAACGATTTAGCTTGAAATTCATGCCAAATGAACAGTTTAGCTTCAGATTCATGCGAAATACATGAATTAGCTTTAAATCAACGCGAAACAAACGATTTAGCTTCAAATTCATGCGATATGATCAATTTAACTTCAGATTCATGTGAAATACACGAATTAGCTTTAAATCAACGCGAAACATACTATTTAGCTTCAATATCTTGCGATATATACGATTTCGCATCAAATTCGTGCGAAATAGCGATTTTAAACAAACGATTTAGCTTCAAATTCATGCCAAATGAACAGTTCAGCTTCAAATTCATGCGAAATACACGAATTAGCTTTAAATCAACGCGAAACATACGATTTAGATCCAATATCATGCGAAACACACGATTTCGCTTCAAATTCTTGCGAAATGGCGATTTTAAACAAGCGATTTAGCTTCAAATTCATGCCAAATGAACAGTTTAGCTTCAGATTCCAGGGAATTACACGATTTACCATTAAATCCACGCGAAACAAAAGATTTAACTTCAATATCATGGGAAACACACGATTTCGCTTCAAATTCGTACGAAATGGCGATTTTAAACAAACGATTTAGCTTGAAATTCGTGCCAAATGAACAATTTAACTTCAGATTCATGTGAAATACACGAATTAACTTCAAATTCACACGAAATAAAAGATATAACTTCAATATCATGCGATATGAACAATTTAACTTCAGATTCATGTGAAATACACGAATTAGCTTTAAATCAACGCGGAACATACGATTTAGCTTCAATATCATGCGATATACACGATTTCGCTTCAAATTCGTGCGAAATAGCGATATTAAGCAAACGATTTAGCTTGAAATTCATGCCAAATGTACAGTTTAGCTTCAAATTAATTCGAATTACACGATCTAGCTTTAAATCAACGCGAAACAAACGATGTAGCTTCAAATTTATGCGAAATGAACAATTTAGCTTCAGATTGATGCAAAATACACGATTCAGCTTCAAATTCACTCGAAACAAACGATTTAACTTCAATATCATGCGATATACACGATTTCGATTCAAATTCGAGCAAAGTAACGATTTTAAACATACGATTTAGCTTCAATATCATGCGAAACACACGATATCGCTGCAGATTCGTGCAAAATAACGATTTTAAACAAACGATTTAGCTTCGAATTCATGCGAAATGAACAATTTAGCTTCAGATTCATGCGAAATACACGAATTAACTTTAAATCAACGCGGAACATACGATTTAGCTTCAATATCATGCGATATACACGATTTCGGTTCAAATTCGTGCCAAATAGCGATTTTAAACAAACAATTTAGCTTGAAATTCATGCCAAATGAACAGTTTAGCTTCAGATTCATGCGAAATACATGAATTAGCTTTAAATCAACGCGAAACAAACGATTTAGCTTCAAATTCATGCGATATGATCAATTTAACTTCAGATTCATGTGAAATACACGAATTAACTTTAAATCAACGCGAAACATACGATTTAGCTTCAATATCATGCGAAACACACGATTTCGATTCAAATTCGTGCGAAATAGCTATTTTAAACAAACGATTTAGCTTCAACTTTATGCGAAATGAACAACTTAGCTTCAGATTCATGCGAAATACACGATTCAGCTTCAAATTCACTCGGAACAAACGATTTAACTTCAATGTCATGCGATATACACGATCTCGATACAAATTCGTGCAAAATAGCGATTTTAAACAAACGATTTAGCTTCAAATTCATGCGATAAGAACAATTTAACTTCAGATTCATGTGAAATACACGAATTAGCTTTAAATCAACGCGAAACATACTATTTAGCTTCAATATCTTGCGATATATACGATTTCGCATCAAATTCGTGCGAAATAGCGATTTTAAACAAACGATTTAGCTTCAAATTCATGCCAAATGAACAGTTCAGCTTCAAATTCATGCGAAATACACGAATTAGCTTTAAATCAACGCGAAACATACGATTTAGCTCAAATATCATGCGAAACACACGATTTCGCTTCAAATTCTTGCGAAATGGCGATTTTAAACAAGCGATTTAGCTTCAAATTCATGCCAAATGAACAGTTTAGCTTCAGATTCCACCGAATTACACGATTTACCATTAAATCCACGCGAAACAAAAGATTTAACTTCAATATCATGGGAAACACACGATTTCGCTTCAAATTCGTGCGAAATGGCGATTTTAAACAAACGATTTAGCTTGAAATTCATGCCAAATGAACAATTTAACTTCAGATTCATGTGAAATACACGAATTAACTTCAAATTCACACGAAATAAAAGATATAACTTCAATATCATGCGATATGAACAATTTAACTTCAGATTCATGTGAAATACACGAATTAGCTTCAAATTCACACGAAACAAACGATTTAACTTCAATATCATGCGATATACACGATTTCGATTTAAATTCGTGCGAAATAGCGATTTTAAACAAACGATTTAGGTTCAATTTTATGCGAAGTGAACAATTTAGCTTCAGATTCATGCGAAATACACGAATTAGCTTTAAATCAACGCGGAACATACGATTTAGCTTCAATAGCATGCGATATACACGATTTCGCTTCAAATTCGTGCGAAATAGCGATTTTAAACAAACGATTTAGCTTCAAATTCATGCCAAATGAACAGTTTAGCTTCAAATTAATTCGAATTACACGATCTAGTTTTAAATCCACGCGAAACAAACGATTTAGCTTCAAATTCATGCCAAATGAACAGTTTAGCTTCAAATTAATTCGAATTACACGATCTAGTTTTAAATCCACGCGAAACAAACGATTTAGCTTCAAATTCATGCGATATGAACAATTTAACTTCAGATTCATGTGAAATACACGAATTAGCTTCAATTCACACGAAACAAACGATTTAACTTCAATATCATGCGATATACACGATTTCGATTTAAATTCGTGCGAAATAGCGATTTTAAACAAACGATTTAGCTTCAAATTCATGCGAAATGAACAGTTTAGCTTCAAATTAATTCGAATTACACGATCTAGCTTTAAATCCCCACGAAACAAACGATTTAGCTTCAAATTCGTGCGAAATAGCGTTTCTAAACAAACGATTTGGCTTCAAATTCATGCGATATGAACAATTTAACTTCAGATTCATGTGAAATACACGAATTAGCTTTAAATCAACGCGAAACATACGATTTAGCTTCAATATCATGCGAAACACACGATTTCGATTCAAATTCGTGCGAAATAGCTATTTTAAACAAACGATTTAGCTTCAACTTTATGCGAAATGAACAACTTAGCTTCAGATTCATGCGAAATACACGATTCAGCTTCAAATTCACTCGGAACA